>NC_066582.1:371227952-371401239 GCF_024323335.1 Lathyrus oleraceus
CCGAACCCATTCTCTTTGGTCGCGAGACCATGTTCTTTTCCTAGGTTTACTTCGAGCGTTCCTTCCCTCTTTTGGGATAAATAACGCACGGTGGCGGCTCTGTTGTTTTTTTCTTCCGCCGTTTTTCGCGCGATGCGACAATATATATATATTTGATATCTCTCTTTGGATGTTTATTGCTGTATGAATTGTTAATTATGCATGAAAACCTGTCATTGCATGTGCCAAACAGTGAAAAATTGAAATTTGGACTGTATGAGTCGACCGCAGCAGGGCTATGGTCGACGCACGATTAAATAATTTTTGCATTTTCTCAAAAATCAAACAGTATGCGTCGACGCATACAGGGGTATGGTCGACGCATCGCTCGAAAATTTCGTTTTTTTTTGCAGAAAAATTTAAATCATCTTTCATGCATTCCCATTCAACAATCATCATTAAGTGTGCATTTACATTCCATCACCTTTCAAACTACCCACTACTTTGTAACTTGCATCTACCTAGTGGCTATTGTTCCTTGATCTTCCATCTTCCCAAAACCCTAACCTTTCCACTATAAATAGGGAGAAACCTCTCTCTAGCAAAATCACTCTCAAAACCCTTCTTAAACCTTCTCTCTATACCCAAATACTTAGTTTCAAACCTGCTCAAATGGCTTCCACATCACGCAGACCTTCCGGCAAAAGATCCCGAGAATCATCCGCCGCATCTCTTCCCATATCTGCTGTATCACTCGTTCCACCCGCTCGTGTCGAAGCCTTCAACAAAGATATCGGCAAACGAGGAGTTGTGCAACAACATGCGTTCAACAAACTTACCGCTGAACGCATGCACCTCGCTCAAATCATGGCTCTACTGTAGCATCAAGGTTTCATCAACTTCTTGGAGTGCAACACTAAATACAGTGAAGACCTTGTCCGAGTGTTCTACGCCGGTCTTCATGAAAATTTTCGCGGGCACAAGTTTTCCTCCAGAGTTGGCCCGACAAAGGTATCGCTTAAATCAAATATCTGGAACAAATATTTTGATATCTCTGTGGATGATGCTGAAAATCCTCTACCTGAGGTAACTGACTCTCACCACATAGATGGCTACGAGTTTAAGAGTGCATTGAATGACATGCTGAAACGGCCATATCCTGATGAGTTTGTGAACAGTGACGCGTTCCCACGCACTGTCACTGCCTGAAAACTGAAAGCCGGAGAAAGGATTCTTCAGTGGATTGTCTCACACATCCTGCGGCCCAAGAAGGGCGGTCTTTCCAGAGTCGAACAGGCCGAGGTTCATCTGATTTACATTCTGAAAAATAAGAAGAAAATCAACTGGCCGTACTACATTGCCAGTAGAATGTATAATCTACGTGATTCCGAACGAGGAACTGCTCTTGCCTACGGATCCTTCATTCAAGATGTCCTTACAGCAGCCAACGTTAATCATCCGTCTTTCCCATACACTTCCATCTCATCTGACAAAGAGTTTAGCACAAAAACCATGTCTATGATGGGATATCTTTGGTGCAATGAGCGGAGAACGTATAAGTTTGTAAGAAGAGGACATGTTCCTGCAGATGATGACAGTGATGAAAGCGAAGAACAAGAAGATGAAGAGGAAAATGAAGAAGAAGAAGCTAGGCACGATATTGATCACAACGGTGGAGATGACAGTCCTCCACCCGTTGACACTGATGACTACTCCGGCTCCGCTTGGGTTCAGCAGTCGCATACAAATGAAGAAGATGTTCCACGCTGGGGTGGCTGGGGTGAATGGCAACATACGGGTTGGTCAACTCAACGTCAATTTTACCAACCGTCTCACCAAGATGAGGAAGAATCTCCTCTGTCCCCTCCACAGCAAGCAGATTCTTCAGAGCTGTTGGCTATGATGCGAAACATGCAACTTGCTCAACAATCCTTCATGCAAACCCAGGATGACCGATATGCTCATATTAGCAGTCAAATTCAAACCCAAAATGAGCGGCTCGACAACCTCTCCACAAGCTTAAATGAACGGTATGCAGACTTGGATTGGTCTATCGACAGGAGTCTCAGGCATCTGGAAGGTGTTGCTAATTACCTATCTACTCTGGCTGACCCCAGCAGAAACCCAGGCGTCTGCTACCATCCAGGCCACCGTCACTTACGACAATAGACCTTCATATGCACATTACATGTTGCTTATTGTTTTGCATGTATTCCTGTTTTTCTTTGCTTTGCCTGTGTGTGCAACCGTAATTTTTTATGTATTTTCTTCATTTAACTAATGACTATTGATAAGAAATGATATAAGTGTGATATTATTCTCTGTCTCTGCTATTACCTGTGAATTTTTCGTTATTATGTTGAATAATCCTTCTGTACTCTGTGTTCCTTTTTGATGTTGTCAAAGGGGGAGAAGGTGTACAAAAGCAACAGCAGCCAAAGCGAAATCGTTTACCACAACTAACAGATATATCTTGTTTGGCCTTAGATTACAAAAGAGAAAGGTGGGAGGGTACAAAATGTGTCAACACTGCATGTTGTTTATCTGTTGGTTTTTGCACAGGTTGTCATCATCAAAAAGGGGGAGTATGTAAGGGCAAAAGTGTCAGACAACATACGATCGCAAGTTTCGATGATGACAAATGACCACCATGCATGTCTACAACAAATGCAACACATCACCTATCATATCCTTTCCTATGCTTATATAAATCTGTTATAATTCTTAAAAACATATGTGGACAAAGTGTGATCATGACGAAATGCCTGAAAATCACAAAATACGAATTTTTGCAGGTTTGCAGGCTTTGAGTCGACCGCAAGGGTCAGCGCATGATGCTTTGAGTCAACCACAGGTCAGCTCATGGAAGCTATGAGTCGACCATAAGGGTCGGCGCATAACTCACGGGTAGCGCATAAAACCCTTGAGTCGACCAGAGGTCGGCGCATGGCATAATAATGCTATCCATGGGTCAGCGCATGAAACCTTTGAGTCGACCATAGGGGTCAGCGCATTCCCCACGGCTCAGCGCACGTCGACCTATGGTCGACCGCTCGGGCGTTAACTCAGTTTTCTGAGTATTTTCCACTATTTGAAAAGCTGTTATTTTTGGTTGGTAAGCTGTTACTATAAATAGAAGTCAAAACACTTTTATTAACCAACATTTGCCAATTTGAGTTCAAGTGTTCAGGAAACAAGAAAGAGTGAAAAGGTGTCCAAGACTCATCATCTTCATCTTCAACATTTCACAACACATCATCTGCACACAATTACTTTTGATGTGGTTCGTGATCGATTAAAGGTGATAAGGTTCGAAGCTGTGATCGAAGAATCCAGTTCGGGTTGAAGCTTGTGGCAGGTCTTTCTTGAATAAAACCGTTAGGGTTTTGTCCTCCAATACCGGTTTGTGTTTGGGGGTTTTTGGACGAATCGCTTCATCAATATTCAGCCGAGCGAAGGTGATTGAGAAGAGGAAGTCTTCGTCAGTCTAGTAGCGGATTCGGTGGCATTGAAGTGAAGGATTCGGGTTCGACTCGTTGTATTTGAGATCAGCCGGGCCGAGGGTTTGAAGAACGGAAGATTCTTCAACAAATGGGCTGGAATCGGAGGTCTAGCGACACGATCGAAGGTCTTGATTCATCTTCAATCAAGGAGCAAGGATAGGAAGCATCATTCAACACATTGGAAGTTTTGTTGTTTACATGCTTTGCAATCCTTGTATAAACGATTAAATTTCACAGGTGATATCAAATTAATCATCTCAATTCTAAATTTAGAATTGAGGGCAGACGTACCCCGAAGCGAGGACGGCGGGGGAACTGCCTCATCAAATCTCTGTCTTCTTTAATTTTCTGCATAAGTGCTTTTCAGCTTAAAAATTAAGTGATTTTAGTTTAAGCAATTTTACCAAACGTGGATATAAGTTGAGTAAGAAACTAAAACTGTTGTTTGAATACAAAGTACAATAGTATATTGTACTAGATAAATTTGAATTACTTACAAAACTTAAATATCTCTTGGAGTGTATGCACACCAAGTGTTTGTGAATTTGCATAACCCAAAGTTGTCTTAAGTTTGCACTCAGTTTAATTTGGTATTTTGGATCATTGGAACTAGGCTTGCTAGTTAGTGAAATATATCAATTGAGTGTGCAAATAGTGTAGTGATTAGTATTTCATTTTATCTCTAATCCATTAGCTTAACGCATATCCGGTTTTCCAATAACGGTTCATTTTAGACTAAAATTTTCCTCGGCCGCTTCCGCACTAAAAACAAATTTTCAAAACCAATTTTCTCTCAAATTGGTAGCGCCGACTCAAGTTTTTAATTGGGATCTATTCAACCCCCCCCCCCCTTCTAGATCCGTGCCATAGTCTAACAGACGGTATTTTTCTTCTCTCCTTTTTCAATCGATTAGCTTTCTTTTTATAGAGTGAAATGAGCTCCCCAAAATCGTGTGTGGATCCTTGGCAGATGGTGCAAAAAGGAATCATTCTGTTAGCATCAAATCTTTCTTTAGATTTTGGTGGGGACCAATGTAAATGTGGTAGGAAACGGATTTGATTGTGGTCCCAAAAAATCTCCAAATGCGTGGCCGTCTTCACTGAATCCCCCATCTAGTTTTTACTGCGGTGAAACCTTCAACAATTGAGGTAAGGAAATTGGTATTTACTGGCATATATTTTAACCTTAATTGATGACTTCTCAACTTCGATTCACAACACTTCTTCCGTTTTTGCTGATGTGAGGACTTAATACATTTAGGTATGAATTGCTGCTCAAGTATTTTCGAATCCTGTGAATCTTTGCCTTTGGTTTATCATAACAATTATGTGCTTACAAGTCTTATGACCATTAAATTGATGCCATGTTTGATACTTGGTTTGGTATTTGGTAGGTGATCTGAATGATATTCAGGATGCTTGATGATACTTGTATGGATGTTAACCTTGTTGATGGCTGAGCTTGGATTGCTAGTCTGCTGTCTTTTACATGGTGGTAGTCATGATTGCTCCTTTGATTCTATTACCATGAGGTTAGTCATATGCTGAAAACCTGTTAACTTGGAATGTGATGTTGTTAGCTATTGTGTTAGAAGTTTGAATGAAATTTTGCTATGGTAATGATTATTTTTGTTTTGGATACTTTGCTTGTGCGTGAGCTGATTTGTGGGTTGCTATGCTTGGTGATGCAGTAGTGGTTTGTGCAGTTTTTAGATCGTATATTTGATCAAGGTTAGATGGTTTGGTAACAGGTTTCTTCTTGTCATGGTTCAGCATCTGTCATGGTTCTCTGATAATAGGTTCTATTGTAACAGGTTTTTTTTGAAGCATACCCTGGCACTGTTTTGGTTTGGAGCATTATGGCGTTTAAACCAATCCTGTCTTTAATTGATGATTCATAATGCAATGGTGCTGCCGCTATAGCTAAACCTTATGTCCCAAAAAGGTGAATCTTTAAATGTATCCTCATTTCCAAGTGTAGGCTAAGAGATACTCTCAACTGTGTTTAGCATGTTAGTTTTCTCGATTGTTTAACATCTCTGCTACCGACCAAATCCCTATCCAGTTACTAACATCAACATTCTAGAACTGAATCATTTGTCTTGGAGTTGTTAACCATCCTGCCATTGAAGGACAATCATGTTGCCAAGGTCTGTAACATGGCCTGCTGTGGGAGGAATACTCTGAACTTGCGTCTGTAGCCGTTTTTTGTTTTTTGGGTGTGACGGCTTGTTTTTGCTGTTTTGCCGTTCGGCAGCTTGTGACAGTTTTTCTTCTTTTGATCATAATCTCTTTGGGAAAATCCTTACTCATTTTTTCTTTGAATCCTGCAGGTTTCACTCATGATACCAAGTTTACTGCTTCGGGAAGTGTTTTGGTGAAGAGAGTGCATGGAGTTGTCGTGGTCAACTGTCATGATGTTTTAAGCTTATATACTTTTTTATTGTAATGTCCTCAAGTCTTTAGATCATAGGCCTTGGCTGTGTGTAAATCATGAGGTCTACCAATATAACTGTAAACTATGCCCCTTACAAAATTTATTCTCAGAAGGATCGTGCCCATATGGAAAAAGAATGGTTTTGTACATCTAAATTTGTATTTTTTGATCAAAAGTAACATTATTATGAAGTCCATAGAAAACTGTTTCATTTTCTTTCTTATAGGAATTAAAAGACATTGAATCTAAATCCTCAGGAAATTTTCTCAAGTCAGGACCAGGAAATGCAAATCCTAGGCCATCCGTTAAATAGCTCTTTAGGTCAAAGCATGTCATATAGAACCTCAAAGAAGTCAACAGAATGATTCAACTCAAATCCAATCACAAACATTTCAATAAATCCTCAAATAATTCATGATCAAACATCATCCATAACATGATAAGCATACCAAATTTCAGCTCATTTGGATCAAGGGAAGTAGGTCAATGAAAATCAGAAAGTCAAAGCAAGTTCAAGCAAACTCATACAAAGCATCAAAACATGCACCAACTTCAATTAATCATAAAACAGCACCAAACTCATACAAATCATCAAAACATGCACCAACTTCAATTAAAGCCATGACAAACTTTAAGATGTCTACAATTCACATGTCAAATTTTAAGTCCATCCAATAATGCATGAGGATTTCACAAATCAAATAACATCATGTGTCACAAGGGGTCAACAATTTGGTCAAACAGGGGAGAAATTATCAAACAAATAGGAAATGAATTCAAAAATTCCAGGAAAATTCCCAAGCATTCTCAACATGCACAAGTATGTTCATGCAAAAATCCAGACCATTTTGAGTTCAATAAGCATGGTAATTAAAATCATGAAGTTGGACATGAATGGTGTGACACAAATTGTCACACCCCTATTCAAAAAATCATATCTCATAAACCAGCAACGATAAAATCACAAACTCTATAGCAAAATCACCACGAACATGTCTAGTTTAAGCACAAGAAATTTCAGCCTCATTGGATTAAGTATCATCATTTCACAAGCAAAATGGCAAGGGATACACAAAATGGACACACATGAACAAACCCTAGCACATTTGAAAATCTACATGTGCAAAAAATCTGGAAAAATCACCATAATAAACTAGAGATCATGAGGAGCATTTCACAAAATATCCCATCAAATTTGGACAAATATTGAAGAACTTATGAATTTTTGAAGATTGGCATACAAAATGAAATAAAATTGAAAAAAGGAAATTGATTTAATTAAATAAATAACCGGCAATGGCATAATCGTAATTATCTGGTCCCATAAGTGAAACGCCGCGTTTCACTTAAGGGCGTGTCATCCTCTGATTCGCGCATGGCCAATGAAACAGTGACTTCATGCAAAATGAAAATCCAAACAGCCAAACACGATTCTGGGTTGAAGGAAAACTAGGGTTTTGCTACAGTTGCCATGTTCATCAACACGACGAACTTTTGTCCCAGATTTTTGAAACAAACACACCATTCAACTCATCTTACAATGTACATCAATAATCTAACCTTCATTTACACTAACTCATGCCATTATGAAAGAATCGAGCAAAATAAAAACTAACAACCAAACTTTAAATCCATATTCCTCTCTTGATACTTAACCATTTTCAAAACTACAACATTCAGTGAACTCAGCATGGCAAGATCTTTAACAAGCACAACATGATTTCAAGAATAGAGAGAATCGAAAACCAACCCCCTTGAAGATGCAGTGATGGAAACGTGGTTGTTTGGTCGTATTGAGCTGAAACAGATGCACAATGATGTTCCAAATGATGAATAAGTGAAGAATCGTGGCTCAACAATGCTTGGTGAGGCTCCAAATTCAAACTGCCATGGAAGAAAGCTCAATGCAACAGTGTCGATTCTTGCTCTACAGTGATGAAATGATGCTTGCTAAAGCTCCAAAAATGTTGGTAGATGATGGCACAATGGACAATAGCACAAGTTCTTTGAAGATTTTCAGAAAAAGTCCAAGTAAGGAAATGAGAGTTCTTGAGAGAAAATGAATTTTAGATCTGCTTTGGTGAATAGTGGCTAGGGTTTTTCTATCAGAAATGAGTCATATATACTCTGTTTAATAATGCATAAGCTTGGTTAGTGGAATGGTAATTGCATTTTGCTTAATGAAGTGTTTTGGTTAATTGATGAAATCCACTCAAATTGCATATGCATGGCATGCTACAGTGCGAAATTGGGCTTAGACATATCCAAAATGTGGTTTTCAGTCATTTGCAATTGGTAGAATGTATTGGCAAAGCTTAATTTGAAAGTCCATTTTTCACCCCTCTCTTTTTTAATTCAATGCACTTGAAAAAGGCCATTTTGATTGGATGATTTTTGGTGAAATGTGATGAAGGATTTGGATAGAGCACATCAAATGTGACTTGTAGCAAAAAACCTCACTCAATTTGGTCAAATGGTTTGAATGTTATCTCACTTTGAAGTTCAAAAATTCTTGAGAATGATTTAATCATAACTTGGCAACCACACATGAGAAATGAGTGTTCTTGGACTTTTTGGAAATGGGAGAACAAGATCTTCAACTTTCATTTTGGACAAAAATTCATTTGAAGCTTGAACGATGATGTAATTTTGAGGAGAAGAACTTTCCATTTTTGGCAAATTCCAATTACAGGTCAACTTACTATTTTTGGAAACTTTTTGTCTGACCTCAAATCCTTCACTGTGGATGTTTGACATGTTATATGAGGCTTATATGGACATGAATGGGACCTCTCAAACCAATTCCCACCATTAAATCACTGATTAAATGCACAGTTGACCACAGTTGACTTTGCTAGGGTTTTGGTTGACTGAACCATGTTCTGATGAATTCCAAGCCCCTACCACTTGAGATCTTGATTCAAAATGATGTCACAACTCATATGAACTCTTGATGAATGATCATGGTGCCCAAATTCTTCAAGAATGGCCACCATCTATTGCTCAATGGCTGTTTGACTGTTTTGACCTAGCTTGCTTCATCTGCAAGTAACATGGTTAGAGGACAATATTTTTGTACTTTTGGTTAGTAAACATATGAAAAGCAATGATATACAAATGCAATACATGCTTGGTGATCAAGAACCACACTCACAAGATAACCCACCCACTAGGAGGGAAGCAAAGGTGCACAAAGATCCTTGAGGCAATGATATGATATGATATGATGCCATGAGGGATCTTAGGGACAAAATTGGGGTCTTACAGACTCATTTCAGGAAAATTCATCCACTTTATTGTCGTTGTGGGGACACCAATTTTACAAAGAATCAAAGGATTTTGAATAGCTTGTATTTGTGCATTAGTCATATAGAGTCGCATGTAATTGTCGCACCTCAAAAAAAGATGATAATGCGATCCCTCGCGATAGGACGCGGAAAAAAAAATGTTGTTCGAAACAGAGTCGCCACCGAACTTTATTTATTTCAATGAAGGAATAGGAAAATATCGAGAAAACCTTTAGAAATAAGAATAATGGTCGTCGCAACCATATTCGGGTTCGGGAGTCGATTACGCAGGGGGATGGTATTAGCACCCCTCACGTCCGTTGTACTCAACGGGAACCTTTTAGTCTGATTTTGCTATTTGACTGTTAATTGACTGTTTATCTGCTTGCTTCGAGTAATTAGAATTGATGATAGATGTGGATGAAGACCTCAGGATGGGGGAAATGGGAGGTTTTTTATTAGTGTGCTCGCGAAGATACAACAATCTCCTGCCTACGTATCCTTATGGTGCAATAAGGAAATCAGAGCATTCGTAGTTCGGGCTACTACGAATATTGGTTGTGTTTTGTTTTGATGAACGACTGTGTAGGTCGGCGTTCTAACGGCTAAACACTGGCTTGTCTACTCTCGGTGGAGGCTCTAGCAATGGTTTGTTGTGCGCATTAGAAAGGATTGACAGTGTTCTTTTTGAAAGGGTTTTGGTCACGCGGGGGTGACGAGTTGAATTGACGTGTTTGGATTTGATTGGTTTCGATCGCTCGAGGGCGAGAAGTTAGGTTTGATTTGTTGATGATTTGAGGACCGACGAAAGATTGAGCAATATGGTGTACACCAATCGTTCAATTCTTTCAAGGAATATTAAGGCGTGCGCCTTCTATTCCCTTTTCGTTCGAATTGTTTTGAAAGTTTGTTTGTGGATGTTGAATACGCACGGTAGTGAGGCGTACGCCTCCTACTTGCTTATTCAAAGAATAACGAGGCGTACGCCACCTATTCCCTTATCCAAGTTTATTTAACGTGTTTTAGTCGGAAGTCGATAATTTGTGCAATATGGCGTACGCCAATTATCCAAATAATTGAGAGACGGTGAGGCGTACGCCTCCGATCTTTTATCACCCGAGGTTTAAATTGTAAAAAGATATGTTTAGATATTGTATTCGATTTATGAAGATAGCTTGAATTTTGGGTTGGTAGGTTTGGATTTGTCGATGATTTGAGCAAGGTGGCGTACGCAAATTATTCAAATAATCAAGGAGTGGTGAGGCGTACGCCTCCCATTCTCTATTGAAGTTGTATAGTTTATTTTGTAAAATTGGGTTTGATATAAGAGGTGATTTGAGTTTATTCTATTGTGTTTTAGGTTTGATGACAAAAACTCGAGCAATATGGCGTACGCCAATTATTCGAATAATCGAAAGATAGTGAGGCGTACGCCTCCTATCCTCTTTATTATCATAAATTTAGAATTAAATGTTTTAGAATTTGTAGTTGATTTGGAAAATGATTTGAATATGATGGTTGAAGTTTAGAAATAATTTGAATTTAGAACCTATGTTTGATTTGAAAAATTGATTTGAAATTGTATGATTATTAGGGTTTTAATTGAATGACGAAAATCTGACCAATATGGCGTACGCCAATTATTCGAATAATCGAGAGATAATGAAGAGGATGCTCACTATTCTCCTTTTCATTCAAAGATTAATTATTAAAAATAAAACTTTTAGAATTTATAATTAATTGGTGGAGTGATTTTAATTTTATGGAGTTTTAGGGTTTTAAATGAATGACGCAAATCCGAGCAATATGGCGTACGCCAATTGTTCGAATAGTCGAGAGATAGTGAAGCGGAGGCTTACTATTCTCCTTTTCGTTCAAAATTAAATTAAATAATTTTTAAGAGAATACTATTTAAATACGGTGAATTTGAATTTATTCAGAATTAATATACTTTTGGGAAAGACTATTTGGTATTGGACCAATGTCAAACTTATTTATTAGAAAATAAAGTAAATTATTTGTTGACGTTAACCATTAATCCACCATTTAACTAATTATAATATTATAACAAGATAAAAAGAAGAGTTGAAAATAGTAATCGAAACCGAACTAATAAATATTTCTAATATTAGTGTTATCTTAATTTTAATTAAAACAATCAAGAATAGCTCATAAACCAAGTAGACCAAATTGGAATGTTTGGGAAATAAGTAAAAAGTTAGGCCCTAAACATTGGATCAAAGAAGGCCCAAGGGACTTAAAGTAGTGTTATTTTCGGGATGGGCCACAAGGCCCAAAATCCTCTCCTACTCAGCCAAGTGGTACCGCTGAGAAGAGAAAAGGTTGGCCTCAGTTTACCTACCGCCACGCGCATCATTGTTCATTGATAACATCATAAAGATTTTGGGAACATAATCTGACAGCACCTAAGTATCTATCATCAATAACATTAATTTACTCTTAATAATATTTTAAAAGAAGAAACAATCACCCCTTAAAGCAGAGAAATAAATCAAAACAATTTTGTCTCTCTCTCTTAAAACGACTCTTCATTCTTTTTGGAAACTATCCTCTCCCTATTAAATCGTGTGCATGGTCCCAATCCAAAACTGCAGAGAGAGAAAAAAAATTTGAAAGGAAACCGATGAACACCCTTCGGTGTTCATCCTCAAACAAACCAGGACTCGCACATGAAGTTCAAAACTTCCAACGTGACAAACGACCACAATCCCCTCAAACCTCCAACACCTCGACGGGATCTAGAAAACAGTAGCGAATCGGAACCTCAAAGGAAAACCTAATCTTAGCTTCTAACCCGTTTTCTATATCACAATCAACAGCAAAAATTAAGGAGTCAAAATACAAGGTCAAAGCACTTTAAAGCAAAATAAAAGGGAAAGATTCCGCCGGAGCATCGTAGCCCCGACGAAGACCTGACGGCCATGATTACCTTCGGTGAGTATGTACGACGTTGTCCCTCTTCTTTTGCTTGTTGTTTCAAGTTTCTTCCTTTTCTTTCTATCCTTCTGTATCCACTCCTTGTTTTCTGTCTGATTCTGACTTTCTCCTTTAATTGATTGTCATTTCCTTTTGCACGCGATTGAAGGGGTCAAGCTCTTCAAACCCTGATTTTCAGTGTGAAAATCAGAGTTGAAATACAGAGTTTTAGCGGAGCTTTTCGGTGTAAGGTTCGTTTGGGATTTCAGGAGAGTGACGGTGTAAGGGCAAAGTGTCAGACAACATACGATCGCAAGTTTCGATGATGACAAATGACCACCATGCATGTCTACAAACAAATGCAACACATCACCTATCATATCCTTTCCTATGCTTATCTAAATCTGTTATAATTCTTAAAAACATATGTGGACAAAGTGTGATCATGACGAAATGCATGAAAATCACAAAATACGAATTTTTGCAGGTTTGCAGGCTTTGAGTCGACCTCTCAAACCAATTCCCACCATCAAATCACTGATTAAATGCACAGTTGACCACAGTTGACTTTGCTAGGGTTTTGGTTGACTGAACCATGTTCTGATGAATTCCAAGCCCCTACCACTTGAGATCTTGATTCAAAATGATGTCACAACTCATATGAACTGTTGATGAATGATCATGGTGCCCAAATTCTTCAAGAATGGCCACCATCTATTGCTCAATGGTTGTTTGACTGTTTTGACCTAGCTTGCTTCATCTGCAAGTAACATGGTTAGATGACAATATTTTTGTTCTTTTGGTTAGTAAACATATGAAAAGCAATGATATACAAATGCAATACATGCTTGGTGATCAAGAACCACACTCACAAGATAACCCACCCACTAGGAGGGAAGCAAAGGTGCACAAAGATCCTTGAGGCAATGATATGATATGATATGATGCCATGAGGGATCTTAGGGACAAAATTGGGGTCTTACAGACTCATTTCAGGAAAATTCATCCACTTTATTGTCGTTGTGGGGACACCAATTTTACTAAGAATCAAAGGATTTTGAATAGCTTGTATTTGTGCATTAGTCATATAGAGTCGCATGTAATTGTCGCACCTCAAAAAAAGATGATAATGCGATCCCTCGCGATAGGACGCGGAAAAAAAATGCTGTTCGAAACAGAGTCGCCACCGAACTTTATTTATTCCAATGAAGGAATAGGAAAATATCGAGAAAACCTTTAGAAATAAGAATAATGGTCGTCGCAACCATATTCGGGTTCGGGAGTCGATTACGCAAGGGGAAGGTATTAGCACCCCTCACGTCCGTTGTACTCAACGGGAACCTTTTAGTCTGATTTTGCTATTTGACTGTTAATTGACTATTTATCTGCTTGCTTCGAGTAATTAGAATTGATGATATATGTGGATGAAGACCTTAGGATGGGGGAAATGGGAGGTTTTTTATTAGTGTGCTCGCGAAGATACAGCAATCTCCTACCTACGTATCCTTATGGTGCAATAAGGAAATCAGAGCATTCGTAGTTCGGGCTACTACGAATATTGGTTGTGTTTTGTTTTGATGAACGAATGTGTAGGTCGGCGTTCTAACGGCTAAACACTGGCTTGTCTACTCTCGGTGGAGGCTCTAGCACTGGTTTGTTGTGCGCATTAGAAAGGATTGACAGTGTTCTTTTTGAAAGGGTTTTGGTCACGCGGGGGTGACGAGTTGAATTGACGTGTTTGGATTTGATTGGTTTCGATCGCTCGAGGGCGAGAAGTTAGGTTTGATTTGTTGATGATTTGAGGAACGACGAAAGATTGAGCAATATGGTGTACACCAATCGTTCAATTCTTTCGAGGAATAATAAGGCGTGCGCCTTCTATTCCCTTTTCGTTCGAATTGTTTTGAAAGTTTGTTTGTGGATGTTGAATACGCACGGTAGTGAGGCGTACGCCTCCTACTTGCTTATTCAAAGAATAACGAGGCGTACGCCACCTATTCCCTTATCCAAGTTTATTTAACGTGTTTTATTCGGAAGTCAATAATTTGTGCAATATGGCGTAAGCCAATTATCCAAATAATCGAGAGACGGTGAGGCGTACGCCTCCCATCTTTTATCACCCGAGGTTTAAATTGTAAAAAGATATGTTTAGATATTGTATTCGATTTATGAAGATAACTTGAATTTTGGGTTGGTAGGTTTGGATTTGTCGATGATTTGAGCAAGGTGGCGTACGCCAATTATTCAAATAATGAAGGAGTGGTGAGGCGTACGCCTCCTATTCTCTATTGAAGTGGTATAGTTTATTTTGTAAAATTGGGTTTGATATAAGAGGTGATTTGAGTTTATTCGATTGTGTTTTAAGTTTGATGACAAAAACTCGAGCAATATGGCGTACGCCAATTATTCGAATAATTGAAAGATAGTGAGGCGTACGCCTCCTATCCTCTTTATTATCATAAATTTAGAAATAAATGTTTTAGAATTTGTAGTTGATTTGGAAAATGATTTGAATATGATGGTTGAAGTTTAGAAATAATTTGAATTTAGAACCTATGTTTGATTTGAAAAATTGATTTGAAATTGTATGATTATTAGGGTTTTAATTGAATGACGAAAATCCGACCAATATGGCGTACGCCAATTATTCGAATAATCGAGAGATAATGAAGCAGATGCTCACTATTCTCCTTTTCATTCAAAGATTAATTATTAAAAATAAAACTTTTAGAATTTATAATTAATTGGTGGAGTGATTTTAATTTTATGGAGTTTTAGGGTTTTAAATGAATGACGAAAATCCGAGCAATATGGCGTACGCCAATTGTTCGAATAGTCGAGAGATAGTGAAGCGGAGGCTTACTATTCTCCTTTTCCTTCAAAATTAAATTAAATAATTTTTAAGAGAATACTATTTAAATACGGTGAATTTGAATTTATTTAGAATTAATATACTTTTGGGAAAGACTATTTGGTATTGGACCAACGTCAAACTTATTTATTAGAAAATAAAGTAAATTATTTGTTGACGTTAACCATTAATCCACCATTTAACTAATTATAATATTATAACAAGACAAAAAGAAGAGTTGAAAATAGTAATCGAAACCGAACTAATAAATATTTCTAATATTAGTGTTATCTTAATTTTAATTAAAACAATCAAGAATAGCTCATAAACCAAGTAGACCAAATTGGAATGTTTGGGAAATAAATAAAAAGTTAGGCCCTAAACATTGGATCAAAGAAGGCCCAAGGGACTTAAAGTAGTGTTATTTTCGGGATGGGCCACAAGGCCCAAAATCCTCTCCTACTCAGCCAAGTGGTACCGCCGAGAAGAGAAAAGGTTGGCCTCAGTTTACCTACCGCCACGCGCATCATTGTTCATTGATAACATCATAAAGATTTTGGGAACATAATCTGACAGCACCTAAGTATCTATCATCAATAACATTAATTTACTCTTAATAATATTTTAAAAGAAGAAACAATCACCCCTTAAAGCAGAGAAATAAATCAAAATAATTTTGTCTCTCTCTCTTAAAACGACTCTTCATTCTTTCTGGAAAATATCCTCTCCCTATTAAATTGTGTGCATGATCCCAATCCAAAACTGCAGAGAGAGAAAAAAAATTTGAAAGGAAACCGATGAACACCCTTCGGTGTTCATCCTCAAACAAACCAGGACTCGCACATGAAGTTCAAAACTTCCAACATGACAAACGACCACAATCCCCTCAAACCTCCAAATCCTCGACGGGATCTAGAAAATAGTAGCGAATCGGAACCTCAAAGGAAAACCTAATCTTAGCTTCTAACCCGTTTTCTATATCACAATCAACAGCAGAAATTAACGAGTCAAAATACAAGGTCAAAGCACTTTAAAGCAAAATAAAAGGGAAAGATTCCGCCGGAGCATCGTAGCCCCGACGAAGACCTGACGGCCATGATTACCTTCGGTGAGTATGTACGATGTTGTCCCTCTTCTTTTGCTTGTTGTTTCAAGTTTCTTCCTTTTCTTTCTATCCTTCTGTATCCACTCCTTGTTTTCTGTCTGATTCTGACTTTCTCCTTTAATTGATTGTCATTTCCTTTTGCACGCGATTGAAGGGGTCAAGCTCTTCAAACCCTGATTTTCAATGTGAAAATCAGAGTTGAAATACAAAGTTTTAGCGGAGCTTTTCGGTGTAAGGTTCGTTTGGGATTTCAGGAGAGTGACGGTGTAAGGGCAAAGTGTCAGACAACATACGATCGCAAGTTTCGATGATGACAAATGACCACCATGCATGTCTACAAACAAATGCAACACATCCCCTATCATATCCTTTCCTATGCTTATATAAATCTGTTATAATTCTTAAAAACATATGTGGACAAAGTGTGATCATGACGACATGCATGAAAATCACAAAATACGAATTTTTGCAGGTTTGCAGGCTTTGAGTCGACCGCAAGGGTCAGCGCATAAGCCTCGGGTCAGCGCATGATGCTTTGAGTCAACCACAGGTCAGCTCATGGAAGCTATGAGTCGACCATAAGGGTCGGCGCATAACTCACGGGTTAACGCATAAAACCCTTGAGTCGACCAGAGGTCGGCGCATGGCATAATAATGCTATCCATGGGTCAGTGTAACACCCTTCTAAAATACCCCAAATATTTAATTAAAACCACCCCCAGAATAACCAAAAAACAGAACCCCGAATTACAAGCCCCAAAAACAAAAACAAAATATCAATCAGAGTAATTATGCAATTAAGGGTGTCACACAATCACTTCATACCATTCACCATAATATTTAGTCATGCTCATTATTTAACTCAAAACATAGAGTATTGCACAATACGCAGCGGATAGAGATCAAATCGATCATGCAAAACATGTAACACATTACATGTAAAATTATTCAACAAGGTAAAACATCCCGTCCCGATGTTACATCTATCAGAGCATGACCCACTAAGGAGACTACACTAGACTCCAAGCACTAGCTTCTACTCAATCACTGCTCGTTACCTGAAAAATAGTTGTAAGGGTGAGTTCCTCAATCGATATAAGAAGTATTATAAAATATCATGTCATGTTAAGTAATTTAACACATTAATCACCCTAATCACATCACACATTCAGTAACGGCACATCAACTCAAACATCATACTCAATACCAATACAACTCATACTCATACTCAATATCAACACAAACACACGTATAATATTGGAATACATCCATTCATATTATACGCCATACATACATACATTATGCAATGAGACTCCATGCATGCGGTACCGACTATTCGTGAACATATAGTTCACCTCACCGTCCAAATCCAGGCACGGCTACCAAGCCCACTAGTCCCACTCATTTGAGACCTAGTGACTCACTCACTAATTCCTCACCACGGGAATTAGCTACCACCCCCAAAGGGCTATGCTATGCACGCTAATCACCTAGCATGCAAACATCAACAACAATCCACAATGATTTACTCACTAATTCCTCACCATGGGAATTAGCTACCACCATAAAGGCCACAATATGCATGCTAATTCACCTAGCATACAACATCAACAACAATCTACAATGGACATATGCTCACACTCTAAGCCATAAAACAGTCCATTCCATATAATACATACATTCACAGCATTATGCATACAATCATACATCATCAGCATATTATCACAAAATCATATCATGTCAAATAATTAATCACAGTATTAGCACACTCTACTAATACCTATACTGCTCAAAACAGCGGGAAATAATCCCTACTATATCACACACCGATATAGGCCAATCACCAATTATGTTCACAACATTAAAATATCAATTTTTCCAATTTCCAATAGTGTTAACCGGTTAACACCCTGGGTTAACCGGTTAACGCAGCACAAAACACGCTTCCTGGCCAATTATAACAGTGTTAACCGGTTAACGCCCTGGGTTAACCGGTTAACGCAAGCAAAACAGCAATAATACACAACTCATAACAGTGTTAACCGGTTAACACCCTGGGTTAACCGGTTAACGCAAGACAGAAAGCTGTTCCTGCGCTAACACGAAGCAGAATGCAGAATTCTCCGCAATTTCCGCCGTTGGAGGACTTCCGGACCTCCGATTCCAATTCCGTAAAAATCTATACGTTCGGGAAATCACTACCCATCCAATTACAGATTAAATTACAGTTTTTACACAATTCATCCAACACAATTTTTCAGCATTCAACAATCCCAATTAGGGTCAATTCAACGGTTTATCACTACCCATTACATGTTAATCTATAATACCCATTAAACGACGATAGACCCCCCTTACCTGAGTTAATCCAACGAATCTTTAAGATTCGAGCTTTTCCCTTCTCCAACCTTCTTCCTCTTGCTCTGTCTCTTTGCCCTTTTCCTCTTTTCAGCCGCTTCTCTGCTTTTCACGTGAAACCCTTTCTTAACCAAATGGGACTCTTTTCTTATTTCCAACTTATATATATATATTTTCCAATAATTATTATTCCAATAATAATAATAATAATAATCCAATAATTACAATTATTTAATTAAATTAATAAATATAATATTAACTTAAATTAAATAATTATCTTATTTTTTTATCGGGGTGTTACAGTCAGCGCATGAAACCTTTGAGTCGACCACAAGGGTCAGCGCATTCCCCACGGCTCAGCGCACGCCGACCTATGGTCGACCGCTCGGGCGTTAACTCAGTTTTCTGAGTATTTTCCACTATTTGAAAAGCTGTTATTTTTGGTTGGTAAGCTGTTACTATAAATAGAAGTCAAAACTCTTTTATTAACCAACATTTGCCAATTTGAGTTCAAGTGTTCAAGGAAACAAGAAAGAGTGAAAAAGGTGTCCAAGACTCATCATCTTCATCTTCAACATTTCACAACACATCATCTGCACACAATTACTTTTGATGTGGTTCGTTATCGATTAAAGGTGATAAGGTTCGAAGCTGTGATCGAAGAATCCAGTTCGGGTTGAAGCTTGTGGCAGGTTCTTTCTTGAATAAAACCGTTAGGGTTTTGTCCTCCAATACCGGTTTGTGTTTGGGGTTTTTTGGACGAATCGCTTCATCAATATTCAGCCGAGCGAAGGTGATTGAGAAGAGGAAGTCTTCGTCAGTCTAGTAGCGGATTCGGTGGCATTGAAGTGAAGGATTCGGGTTCGACTCGTTGTATTTGAGATCAGCCGGGCCGAGGGTTTGAAGAACGGAAGATTCTTCAACAAAGGGGCTGGAATCGGAGGTCTAGCAACAACGATCGAAGGTCTTGATTCATCTTGAATCAAGGAGCAATGATAGGAAGCATCATTCAACACATTGGAAGTTTTGTTGTTTACATGCTTTGCAATCCTTGTATAAACGATTAAATTTCACAGGTGATATCAAATTAATCATCTCAATTCTAAATTTAGAATTGAGGGCAGACGTACCCCGAAGCGAGGACGGCGGGGGAACTGCCTCATCAAATCTCTGTCTTCTTTAATTTTCTGCATAAGTGCTTTTCAGCTTAAAAATTAAGTGATTTTAGTTTAAGCAATTTTACCAAACGTGGATATAAGTTGAGTAAGAAACTAAAACTGCTGTTTGAATACAAAGTACAATAGTATATTGTACTAGATAAATTTGAATTACTTACTCAACTTAAATATCTCTTGGAGTGTATGCATACCAAGTGTTTGTGAATTTGCATAAGCCAAAGTTGTCTTAAGTTTGCACTCAGTTTAATTTGGTATTTTGGATCATTGGAACTAGGCTTGCTAGTTAGTGAAATATATCAATTGAGTGTGCAAATAGTGTAGTGATTAGTATTTCATTTTATCTCTAATCCATTAGCTTAACGCATATCCGGTTTTCCAATAACGGTTCGTTTTAGACTAAAATTTTCCTCGGACGCTTCCGCACTAAAAACAAATTTTCAAAACCAATTTTCTCTCAAATTGGTAGCGCCGACTCAAGTTTTTAATTGGGATCTATTCAACCCCCCCCCCCCCTTCTAGATCCGTGCCATAGTCTAACAGACGGTATTTTTCTTCTCTCCTTTTTCAATCAATTAGCTTTCCTTTTTATAGAGTGAAATGAGCTCCCCAAAATCGTGTGTGGATCCTTGGCAGATGGTGCAAAAAGGAATCATTCCGTTAGCATCAAATCTTTCTTTAGATTTTGGTGGGGACCAATGTAAATATGGTAGGAAACGGATTTGATTGTGGTCCCAAAAAATCTCCAAATGCGTGGCCGTCTTCACTGAATCCCCCATCTAGTTTTTACTGCGGTGAAACCTTAACAATTGAGGTAAGGAAATTGGTATTTACTGGCATATATTTTAACCTTAATTGATGACTTCTCAACTTCGATTCACAACACTTCTTCCGTTTTTGCTGATGTGAGGACTTAATACATTTAGGTATGAATTGCTGCTCAAGTATTTTCGAATCCTGTGAATCTTTGCCTTTGGTTTATCATAACAATTGTGTGCTTACAAGTCTTATGACCATTAAATTGATGCCATGTTTGATACTTGGTTTGGTATTTGGTAGGTGATCTGAATGATATTCAGGATGCTTGATGATACTTGTATGGAAGTTAACCTTGTTGATGGCTGAGCTTGGATTGCTAGTCTGTTGTGTTTTACATGGTGGTAGTCATGATTGCTCCTGTGATTCTATTACCATGAGGTTAGTCATATGCTGAAAACCTGTTAACTTGGAATGTGATGTTGTTAGCTATTGTGTTAGAAGTTTGAATGAAATTTTGCTATGGTAATGATTATTTTTGTTTTGGATACTTTGCTTGTGCGTGAGCTGATTTGTGGGTTGCTATGCTTGGTGATGCAGTAGTGGTTTGTGCAGTTTTTAGATCGTATATTTGATCAAGGTTAGATGGTTTGGTAACAGGTTTCTTCTTGTCATGGTTCAGCATCTGTCATAGTTCTCTGATAATAGGTTCTATTATAACAGGTTTTTTTTTGAAGCATACCCTGGCACATTTTTGGTTTGGAGCATTATGGCGTTTAAACCAATCCCGTCTTTAATTGATGATTCATAATGCAATGGTCATGCCGCTATAGCTAAACCTTATGTCCCAAAAAGGTGAATCTTTAAATGTATCCTCATTTCCAAGTGTAGGCTAAGAGATACTCTCAACTGTGTTTAGCATGTTAGTTTTCTCGATTGTTTAACATCTCTGCTACCGACCAAATCCCTATCCAGTTATTAACATCAACATTTTGGAACTGAATCATCTGTCTTGGAGTTATTAACCATCCTGTCATTGAAGGACAATCATGTTGCCAAAGTCTGCAACATGGCCTGCTGTGGGAGGAATACTCTGAACTTGCGTCTGTAGCCGTTTTTTGTTTTTTGGGTGTGACGGCTTGTTTTTGCTGTTTTGCCGTTCGGCAGCTTGTGACAGTTTTTCTTCTTTTGATCATAATCTCTTTGGGAAAATCCTTACTCATTTTTTCTTTGAATCCTGCAGGTTTCACTCATGATACCAAGTTTACTGCTTCTGGAAGTGTTTTGGTGAAGAGAGTGCATGGAGTTGTCGTGGTCAACTGTCATGATGTTTTAAGCTTATATACTTTTTTATTGTAATGTCCTCAAGTCTTTAGATCATAGGCCTTGGCTGTGTGTAAATCATGAGGTCTACCAATATAACTGTAAACTATGCCCCTTACAAAATTTATTCTCAGAAGGATCGTGCCCATATGGAAAAAGAATGGTTTTGTACATCTAAATTTGTATTTTTTGATCAAAAGTAACATTATTATGAAGTCCATAGAAAACTGTTTCATTTTCTTTCTTATAGGAATTAAAAGACACTGAATCTAAATCCTCAGGAAATTTTCTCAAGTCAGGACCAGGAAATGCAAATCCTAGGCCATCCGTTAAATAGCTCTTTAGACGTGGCCCGAGATGAGTAGAAAAAAATGCTCATTTAATAAGAATGCTCGCCATGAGACGTGATGGACCATAATAATGCACCAATCTTGTAGGTCGGCCAAAAGGACTTGTTGATATGAATCAATTTGTACTTATGAACCAAATGATGCTTTTTATAATCTTGAATTAATGAGACGTGAGCCTTCGAGGCAACCTATGCATGGAGTAGATGATGTCATTGACTACAATGACATGTACCATGCTCAATGAATGAATAACAATAATATGCATCTTAATCCAGTGATCCACTTAATAAACAAAAGCTTCTTTGTGATTATTCTAATCAGTTGATTATAGTGGATTAAATCTGTGTGTATCAGGTGAAATCACTTTGGAGGGTGGACTATAGTAGCTTTGAGTTTCAAGCGAACGATAATAAAATACTTGTGTTTTTATCTCTTTGTTATTAACTTTTAAGTGGTGTTCTTGAGTTGGTAAAAAACTTTTGTTTTATAAAACTCAATTCAAACCCCCTTTCTTATGTTTTTCACACCTTCGGGGTTTGTTTTAATTCTGACGGGGCTACCACTAGCAGATTGCTTACTAAGTGTGGGGGTGTTTTTCGTGACAGTCAAGAAAGATAACTTTGTGGCTTTCATAAGACTATTGGTGATTGCAATAGTCTTGCTACAGAATTCTAGGGTGTCCTTATGGGTTTGGAGCTTGCTTGGAAGAGAGATTTCAAGAACCTTATTGTTCAAGATGGCAAAAAGACAGTAGCAGATGCTCTCCAAGGGTCGCCTTTGAAGTCTAAACAAGGTTCGACTTTGGCTAGGCATATTCTTCTTCTCCTTCAGCATTTTAAAGAAGTGCATTCATTCACATTTTTAGAAAAACTATTAAGTGTGCTGATTTTTTAACCAAACTAGATTTGTCCAGTTTTGATGGTTGTATCTGATTCGATGATAATTTTTTTAGTAACGGTTCAAATGTCTATGAGACATGCTGCCTAATGTCTCCTCATTTTAGACCTTTGATCCTCCCATTTTACTAATAAATAAATATATATTTGATTAAACAAACTTAAAAAATTATTATTTTTATTATATGAGTTAAATAGTTTAAGTTTCAAATTCTGAAACGTCCCAAAAAAAAACTATTTACTTACATTCTGAATTTAAAAGAATATACATTTCAAATTCTGAGTTGTCCCCAAAAAAATTCTATCAATGAAAGCCCTAATCGTCACCAAAAATATATTATATTTTATATTTCAAAGAATTTAAATTTCAAATTCTGAATTTATTACCATCAATTACATCTAAAATTATTAGATTACTTCTCACAATATAAATTCATAATTTAAAAAACAAATACTTTTAAAATTACTGACTTAAATTTATTTATTTATCTTCTATTTTGCTAAAATTATATTTTTTTACTCTCCAATTTTTAAAACTAATATTTTGGTTCGCTATTGAACAACGCTGCATTATTTTTAGTTTTCAAAACTTTACTTTCATTAGAGAGGTACTTCATTTGAAAATTATTTTACCAAACAAAATTTATCTCAAAATAAACATCATTTTACTTTTTCAATATCAATTTCTTTCAGAATGCCATTAAATAATTAAAACTTCTTTCAAGTCATTATTCTCCTATACATTTATAACAATTTATAAAACCTTAAACTATTCTTATTTTAGGATGGAATGAGTAAGCAATCAATAGACATTTATGAACTAATAAAATATATCATTGTTTTTATAATTAATTTTATTTTTTATTTTATTTGTATTAAAATATTACAAATATATTAAAACAAACTTTTAGAATTTTTTTTCAAAATAACCATTATTTTCAAAAATAATTCCAAAATAACCAATTATTCAAAAATATTACCAAAATAATCAGGTTTGATAGAGGATGCGGCAGATGAATTGACGTACCCCCAATGCATGAAGAGGAGGCGCCAATAGCATTGACGCATGCATTAGACTCCTCGTGAGGAGGCGCCAATGCTAGTGGCGCCTACATTGGGCCTCATGAGGAGGCGCCAATGTTAGTGGCGCCTATGTATGTTTGATTGGTGTATGCGCCAATTCATCTGGCGCATACACCCCCTGCTATTTTTTTTTATTATTAATATTTAATTTTTATTATTTAATGAAAAAGAAATAGTAATGAAAAAAAATTCATTGATGATGTAATAATTGGTTACATTGGACTGACAATAAACTAATGACCCGTCCGATTATAACGTCCCCTTGTTCCACATCCCGGTGCGTTAGTTTATCTCCTAGGTCTTCCACGATTTTCTTGAGGTGTTTGGGGTCTTTGTGTGCTGACCTGATCGAGCGATGGTTGGTTGGAAGGTCCAACGGAAGTTCCAGCGATATTTGATAGATGTGTCATCATTTGCTCCCAATATCCGGAGGGGCTCTGGCCAACGGCGCTTCCGTAATGGAGTTCGGTGCCCATGTCATCGTAGTTAGGGCGTTGTGGTTGAGTGAATTGGGGACGATATAGTTGCCCAAATTGGGTCATTGAGTCGTTTTGGAAACAAAGCAATGGTTTCTGGGGCGACTATAGTTAAACAATGGTTGGGTGTTATTGATGGGGGGCTACGATGAAGTGACCCATATGAATCATCTGGGCTATACACAGTTGTGGTTGCGGGGTTTGATTCTTGGTTTTGTGTTTGAGTGAGAGGTATGAATGGATTGCGACGTTGGATGGTTGGTTGTTGGGTGGTTGGCATGAACGGGTTGCGATGTTGGGTGTTTGGTTGTTTTGTGTATGTGGTTGGTTGATGTTGTATGGTTGGTTGTTGGGTTTGGGTGGGTTCACATTGGTGTTGGGTGGTGAATTGTTGTGGGGCATACGATGACGAAGCATGTTGGCGTGGATCCATCAAATACCGCGGCTCAGATACAAATTGTTGAGTTGTTACCGATCTAAACCATGCCATATATTTTGTTGAGTCGGTCTTGCACCATGGATATCTGGTTCGTTCAAGATGTGTTGTCTTTGATTCCTCTATGGACGACACATGTCTTTTGCAAAGTCTCTCCAATCAGAATAATCCCATTGTGCATCAACCCTTTTTTGATGTCAATTCCCCAAACACGTGGGAGATTCTGGAATCTGTTGTAGCATTCAGAACTGCAGTTTGACCCGGTCACTCTGGTGCATTTCCACCATAGTGAATCGGATAACCGGTGTCTTCGTTGTCCAAACTGCAGCATCGTCATGGTTCACATCATGATCCAGACCCAGATATGGCCTCCAGACAAACTGTAAAACAATACGAAACGATTAGATGGAAAATAATTTGAGAAGTATTTTTAAATTAAAATATAGTTGGGTAGGATTATTACATCGTCATGTCCAATGTGGTCCAATAGATTTCGATAGACTACAATAGCGTGTTTCAGACACCTGTTGTAGTTCATTCCCCTTACTGACCACCTAAGATAAAAAAGAAGTGAAAAATATTATTTACTATTAATTATAATATAAAATATAATTAACTAAATGGTGAATGGTAAAGTGTTAGACTTACTTGGTGGCAAACGGGAACACGAATGGGCGCTCATTTATCGGGGCGAGCGACGACATTCTTGACCAACCCCAAGCTTGAAGCAAATACGCACATGAAAAAAAATATAGGTATTCTTTTTTGTAGTTCTATACATTGCACTATATAGATGGGCCAATACAGCTGAACCCTAACTATAAGTGTTTACCTTATTAATGTTGCGTAATAAAGGTAAATACATTATATTTACAAAATTACCTGTACTTTCTGGAAACAAAAAATTATCAAATAAAATCATAATATAACACCAAGCTTTTATTATTTTCTCATACTCGGTTGAATCGTCGGGAATTACTATACTGGCATAATATTGTTTAAGGTATTTTAAACTTATACCTTGCCCCCTTGCTTGACCGGACGTGTCTCCCTCAGTTTCGTCGTCTAGCAAATGGGCACCCAATAATTCATTGCAGATATTGTTGTCTTGGTTAACTCGATCATTCACTGCCTTTCCATCAATACGGAGACCCAACAACATGTACACGTCCTCAAGTGTGACGGTACACTCACCAATCGGAAGGTGAAATGTGTGGGTCTCGGGTCTCCACCTCTCCAACAAAGTTAGAATGAACTTGTAGTCCACCGAGTACGAAACAATGTTGAGTAGATTTCCAAATCCACATCCTCTAATATATGGTTCTATTAAAGGATCGTGGGGTACATATTCATGTACACGACATCTAAACCGCTTCGGATCCTAATAATAAAAAAGTAAGAAAATGCAATTAGAAGAAGAAATACATAATCAACAAGCACAACTCTTTAAGAAGTAAGAAAAACATAGATAACAAAGGTATAAGACTAAAAATAGAAAAAGTAAAAAGAGAGAGATGACATACAAATGCCGATATATTCTCGAGCGTGCCTCTATGTTCATCGCCCATAGTCAACAAAGACATGATTTGATTTTGCAAAGCTTGAGTGTGGTAGAGGAAACAAGTGTGGTAGAAGAATATAATTGAGTATTGATGAAGATGATTTGATATTGTTGATATGAGAGGCTATTTATAGATGAATGAGTGAGTAGGTTTGCAACCTAAGATGAATATGATTGGTTGCATGGAATGGCAAGAGAAGACAAAGGAATGACAAACTTCAGAAAGCATGTGAGAGATAGCATGTGAGGAATCTCTTCTAGGCGCATGTGAAGAATCAACATGTAAGGGAAGATGCCATTCCTCTTGGCGCCTACATGTGATTCTTCACATGCAAGGAAGAGGCTCCCTTCCTCTTGGCGCCTTAGTGTAGGGCAATGGGAAGGGGCGCCCTTCCTCTTTTTTGTGCGCGCCCCAGTTACTTTATGGCGCCTAGGGAATGGGCGCCTAGGTGGGAATCTCAGGGCTCAGGCGCATGTGTGTTCTTGTCACTCTTTTCTCTGCATGGTTGATTCTTTCTACTACATGCATGGTCAAGTTTGTACAAACAATGACCAAGTTATCAATGCAACGACCAAGTTAGCAATGAAACATTATTTATGTTGTGTGGATGAACAACTTAGCAATGCATTCAATTCCCTTAAAGATATCTACATATTTAATATTTCAACAAAATGTCTTCCACACAACATTACATGATCAGTGCCCATGTCGAAGGTGAAATATTTGATCATCAGTTGTTCGGTTTTTGTTTTCGAAACACAGAGGTAACTCGGTTTACAATAAATCGACGATCAAATTTTTCACATCTGAAACAAAGAATAGAAAAGAAATTGCAATGCAGTAATGTGGGCCAAATCATCTATAAAAATCCGGTTTGGTTTGTAGAAAACCAGGTTAAATTTTATCAGAAGAAGATTCGAGATGATGATGATATTCAGCATATGTTTGTCAGTCACGAACAATCTGGTTACAACGATATAGAGTTGTATATATTACCACATCAACAACAGGTGTCTCTGTACATTGATCAGTCACAAGTGTTTTGTGAGACTGATGACGAACAAGCTGAGGTGAATGTTCTAGATGACAAAGAAGAAGAATCTGAGATCATGGTTGATTCGATGGTGAACGCTGAAGAGGAAGAGGAGCCAATACCAACAGATGTACAAGATGACAAGGTTAAATTTGGGTTCAGATGAACCTTTAGCAGATGTATGGTACAATCCTTACGTGCAGATGCAAGGATCTTTGAAACAAGGAGACACATTTCGCACAAAAGAGGAATGTGTAAGAGCCATTAAGAAATTCCACATGCAACTATCAGCTGATTTCAGAGTTGACAGAACTGACGCATCGAGGTATAAAGTTTATTGTCCGAATGAGCACTGCCTTTTTATGTTGTCAGCTTCGTACCGGAAGAGGAGCGAGTCTTGGGAGATTGGATCAATGGGTCCAGATCACACATGCATGCTGACAAACCCAATCCAGGATCATCGTAAATTAAGCTCTCAGCTAATATGTGATGAAATATTATCTGTTATTAGCGACAATCCATCATTAAAGGTGAGTACAATAATCTCGCATATTAGGGCAGAGTACGAGTACACTCCATCATATAGGAAGGCATGGATAGCTAGGACAAAATCTATTGAAAAAGTGTTTGGCAATTGGGAGGAGTCTTACAAACAACTTCCAAAATACTTGTTGGCTCTAAAACAATATGCTCCCGGAACAATTGTCAAGCTGGAAACAAATTGTCCGCCTATACACCAGATGGTACGTGTGCTGTTGGAAATAAAATATTTCACCGTCTATTCTGGGTGTATCAACCAGGTATCATAGGTTTTTCTTTCTGTAAACCAATTATACAAACTGATGGTACATGGTTGTACGGAAAATACAAAGGAACGTTACTGATGGTAGTGGCACAAGATGGGAACATCAATATTTTTTCAATCGTCTTTGCCCTAGTTGAAGGGGAGACTGCTGAGGGATGAAGTTTTTTCCTAAGAAATCTCTGATTGCACGTTGCACCTCAGCCTAACTTATGTTTGATCTCCGACAGACACCCTTCAATCATCAGTGCATATAATAACATTGACAACGGCTGGCAAAATCCTCCTTCGACGCATGTGTTATGTAATAGACATATTGCTCAGAATTTCATGCGGGAAATCAAAGATAAGACGTTGCGGAAGAAGGTTGTCAATGCAGGTTACGCATTATCAGAACCTTCTTTCAAACACTACCGCAAGGAAATAAGATTGTCAAACGAAGATGCGGTACGGTGGATCCATGGTATTCCTTTGGAGAAGTGGACTAGGGCATACGACAACGGTCAACGTTGGGGCCACATGACAACAAATCTTGTGGAATCAATGAACTCTGTCTTCAAAGGCATCCGTAACCTACCAATAATCGCTTTGGTGCATGCTACATATTTCAGGCTAAGGGCGTTGTTTGAAACCAGACGCTTAAAATGGAGTTCAGTGTTGCAATCTGGACAGTTGTTCAGTGATGCTTCGATGAAATTCATCAGACATGAAGCTGCCAAAGCAAACACACATGTGGTTACGGTCTTTGACCGAAGTAAAGGTTGGTTTAGTGTTGTCGAGTCCATGGATCACAATGAGGGCATGCCGATGGGACAGTACAGAGTCGAACTAGATAGAGGTTAGTGCGACTGCAGAAAGTTCCAAGCCTTTCGTACCCCCGCTCCCATGTCCTTGCGGCATGCTCAAAGGTTCGAAGGGATCCATCATACTTGTTATCTGAAGTTTACAAAATCGTCAGTCTTTCAAATGTTTATAAAATTAGTTTTTTCGTAGTGGCAAAAGAGGATTATTGGCCAGAATATCAAGGGGACATCGTCTGGCACAACGAAGTTATGCGAAGGAAGAAAAAGGGTCGCCCAAACAGCATCCGAATTCGAACCGAAATGGATACGGCGAACAAAATGGTTAGACTATGTAGTTCATGCCGTCAACTAGGTGTCACAATCGTAATAACATGTCCTAGTGTTAGAATGAGCCACAACCAGATAAATTTACATGTACCTCTATTGCAATATATGAAAAATTAAATTTATTTCATATTAGAGGTCTGTCACGAAAGTACCATTGCATAAACAGTAACACATATAATTATAACAAATACAGGAACTATGCAATTACAACCAGCAAAACAATTTTGAACATGTAATGCATCATCCTAGTATTGGCACCTCCTCATGAGGAGCGCAATGCATGCGCCAATGCTAGTGGCGCCTCCTCGTGAGGAGCGCAATGCATGCGCCAATGCTATTGACGCCTCCTCTTTATGCATTGGGGGTGCCCCAGTTCATCTGACGCATCCTCTACCAAACCTGGTTATTTTGATAATTTTTTTAAATAATTAGTTATTTTGGAAAAAAAATAAAAATAATTATTATTTTGAAAAAAAATTCCAAACTTTTACCTACTTCCTCTTCAAGAACACCCATATTAATCCTATTTGAATCTGCTCAAACTTCAACAAAATTCAAGAAACCGATATCCCGAATTTCACAAAACTCCCAATATCTTTATATCTGAGTACAATTATCGTACTATGTAATCAAGCTTCATGTTAATCCTATTCATAGAGGATATGAACTCTACTATTTTCATTAACTTGTGCCATAAGACAATGATTCAATTAGTAAAAAATATGAGCATACAAAAGTATATAGACAATCATGAATATGGTATCTATCGGTTATATATAACTGTCAACTGAATATGGTTTCAGAGTTATAGATATATCCAAAACCAACAATGCTTAAAACCAACAGTACAACAGTAACAATTGACCCCAAACTCCATATAATATAACTATACTTAATCCGATTCAAAGCCATAATTCAGAAAGAAAGGAAATAGCATAACAATAACCAATTTCTTTTTCTACATATCATTACAATGACATTCAAGATTAGCCCATGGTTCAAAAAGTTACAGAATAATTAAACCTATAATTTAAAGCCTAGTGTCGAGGGTGAGGCACAAATTGGTATTATTCTCCAGCTCAGCCAAGTGATTATGCATGAAAAGGATACCACATTTTCTCTGGGAGAAGCAATTTAAGCATTCTAAGAGAAACTTGAGAAATACTCATCAATCTGCATAAAAATGCTCAGTAGACATCAAAGAGTAAAGGTAATCAGAAGAACTGTTACCCATGGTTTTAAACTGCTTTCCACAAGAACGGCGACAGTAATTGTGACTACAAGTCTACAACCTATGCTTTTCAAGATCTCAACAACCACATCAAATCCAGCTATATCTGACTACAATATTCTACATATCAAATATCATAACATAACCACCACAACTGTAATTAAAAACCTTACTTATATGATAACAAGATGTGCATAAAGTAAACCAGGGTGTTACAATTTGATTACATTACATGTTTTAACTGAACCAAAATAAAAAACATAACGAACAGGCTTTTCCTTTCTGTTTTACAGGTAAACCGAATGCTAAATTAAGCCGATAAATAAGAGACTCGTCTGTCATCATTCATTAACTATGAAAATATGGAATACACAAAAATGCTCATCACCAATTCACCACCACTATCACTAATTACTACCACAATAACTAATAACTAACATGTGCTTGTGATCAAAACCATAAACACATCCAACCAAGCCAACAACATATAAACAATTTCATCAATTACACCATATCTTGATAAAAACAAAAAATTGCCATTTAGATCTATGAAACACTGGCACATATATAGACACGACACACAGGACTAGTTGAATAATGCGGTAATGCGGAATACCAAACACACACCTTCAATCTGAAGTGTCAATGCTACATAGTCATGATCAATCATCATCATCATGATCACTCTCATCACTGAAATACCCAGCTTTCTTCCCTTTCTTCTTCGTCTTGTTGTTGTCCAAACCCTCATCATCATTTCTGTTTCTCCCCAGCAACCTTTCACCCGCTTCATCATCCACAACAGAAGCCCAATTATCGTCAAACTGCTCCGCAGCAATCTGACCACCCTCCTCCTCCTCCTCATCACCTTCCTCCTCCCCATCCCTATCCCTCAGCCCACTAAATCCCCGTCGCGGCTTCTTAGGCTGAGGCCGCGGCCTCGGCCCCAACTGATTCTTAGGACACTCATACGACAAATGACCATGCCCCCCACACTCATAACACAAAGCAGTCTCAGTATTGTACACGCGCTTCCGAATAAACTCCGGAGCACGTCCATTATCAGCAGCAATAGAAGCAGTTAGAGTCCTTCCATTGAGAATCTTCTTATTCATCTCCGCCACGGCGCGTTGGGCGTCATTACGAGAAACGAATTGGACAAACGCGACACCGCGGCTTAGGCGCGTGTGACGGTCTTTGAGAACGGTTACACGCGCGATGCGGCCGAAAGTAGAGAAGAGCGTATGGAGATCGGAGTTTGTTAGGGAGTAATCTAGATTAGAAACGTATAGCGTCGATTTTGATGGTGCTAAGGGTTCACCTGTTCCTCCTATTGATGATCCTTTGTTGTTCGGTTTTGATTGGGGTTGATTACTGGATGTGGTGCCGGTGGTGGTGTTGGGGGTTGAGGACGAAGCGCAGTAGCGGTAGTAGAAAACGTCGTCGTCTTCATCGCTGTCGCTGTGTTTTCGTTTGTGTTTCTTCTTGCTTGACATTTTTTTCGGTTCAGGTTTTTTGTTTCCGGCAACGGCGTTCGGTTTCCGGCGACGGAATTAGTTCTCCGATGCTTCTTTAATCTATAGAGGAAATCTGAGAGTGGAGAGATTCTATAATGCGTTTGAGAAACCCTAGAGAAGTGAAGCGAAACTCCAAGCGGATCTGGACATGGATCCGGATATTTTGGATTGGTTTTATATATGGTTTTATCCATTCTTATTTTTTTATAAGCAGTACTATCCATATGTAAATGGACAACTTGCTCACCGCCAGAGTACTTGTAAAGATAGCATAAAACTAAAAATTATTATGTTTTAATATTTTTTTATTTAATTGGTCAGCCACCCATCTGCATATATAAATTTTAATAATTTTTTGTTAGTATGATGCTAGATTTTTTAAGACAAAAATTTCTAGTTCGTTAGATATACAATTTTATTATATTATTTTAGATTATATTTTAATATCTTAAGATAAATAGAGTTATTGAAATTTAGCAAAAATAGAATAGAGTGAAATAGAAATTTTATTACTTTATTATTTGAATAATTAGCGATAAAAACAAAGTAAGTTTTTGATTCTGCTCATATAAAAGAGAAACAATACTGATGGAAAGTGATGAAAATTTTCATTCTGCTCATATTAAAGGGAACAATACTCGTAGAAAGTGATCAATACTAGTAGAAAGTGATGTAATTTTTTATTCCTCATATCTAAGGGAAACAATGCTAATGAAAAGTGATGAAATGAAATAAAATAGAATAATAAAATTTTATTATACTGGATCTGATTTTAATTAACTCAAACAATGTAATCTTATTCTATTTCATCTCATATCACTTCATATCATCTCATTGCATCAATTTAAGCAAAACCTTAGTCTAATAACTTCAGTTTCACAACATTTAAAAACTCTTATGTAGAATTTGTCCAGAATTGAAGAGGACTCATCTCTTACTAGAAACTCAACAATTAATTTGTTTTCAAAAGTAATGCTTTATTTATACGCTTAGATTATGTTTGGACATCTTAAAATGAAGATATAAGAATAAAAATGAACATAGTGAATCAACAAAATTAGAAGTACATACGATTAAAATGCATCAAAATCGATGACATCTTTTTAAATTTATTGAACTTTTCGCATTAGACTTTTTTCTATTGTATTATTTTTCAACATCATTTAATTTCTAGAACTCATGCATCCTATCCAAAAAAGCAAAGTTCTCACTCAGATGTTTCTTCCTTAAGACGTTCTCTCCATTCTACGAATGTTGGTGGTAGAGGACACCCTCGTTTCAAATAAGCTTGTATAAAATGCATCTTAGTAGCAATCTGTCTAATCAAGACAACCCGGCCATTTAAATTATTTGGAGGGCAACTTAGCAGAGGGAAAACGATTTACGAAAAACTATGTCTTGTAAACTAAACTAAAACTCAGTCATATACATTTGATATAAGATGACTCATTTCAGAAAAATTCATCCACTTTATTGTCGTTGTGGGGACACCAATTTTACTAAGAATCAAAGGATTTTGAATAGCTTGTATTTGTGCATTAGTCATATAGAGTCGCATGTAATTGTCGCACCTCAAAAAAAGATGATAATGCGATCCCTCGCGATAGGACGCGGAAAAAAAATGTTGTTCGAAACAGAGTCGCCACCGAACTTTATTTATTCCAATGAAGGAATAGGAAAATATCGAGAAAACCTTTAGAAATAAGAATAATGGTCGTCGCAACCATATTCGGGTTCGGGAGTCGATTACGCAAGGGGAAGGTATTAGCACCCCTCACGTCCGTTGTACTCAACGGGAACCTTTTAGTCTGATTTTGCTATTTGACTGTTAATTGACTGTTTATCTGCTTGCTTCGAGTAATTAGAATTGATGATAGATGTGGATGAAGACCTCAGGATGGGGGAAATGGGAGGTTTTTTATTAGTGTGCTCGCGAAGATACAGCAATCTCCTGCCTACGTATCCTTATGGTGCAATAAGGAAATCAGAGCATTCGTAGTTCGGGCTACTACGAATATTGGTTGTGTTTTGTTTTGATGAACGACTGTGTAGGTCGGCGTTCTAACGGCTAAACACTGGCTTGTCTACTCTCGGTGGAGGCTCTAGCACTGGTTTGTTGTGCGCATTAGAAAGGATTGACAGTGTTCTTTTTGAAAGGGTTTTGGTCACGCGGGGGTGACGAGTTGAATTGACGTGTTTGGATTTGATTGGTTTCGATCGCTCGAGGGCGAGAAGTTAGGTTTGATTTGTTGATGATTTGAGGAACGACGAAAGATTGAGCAATATGGTGTACACCAATCGTTCAATTCTTTCGAGGAATAATAAGGCGTGCGCCTTCTATTCCCTTTTCGTTCGAATTGTTTTGAAAGTTTGTTTGTGGATGTTGAATACGCACGGTAGTGAGGCGTACGCCTCCTACTTGCTTATTCAAAGAATAACGAGGCGTACGCCACCTATTCCCTTATCCAAGTTTATTTAACGTGTTTTAGTCGGAAGTCGATAATTTGTGCAATATGGCGTACGCCAATTATCCAAATAATCGAGAGACGGTGAGGCGTACGCCTCCCATCTTTTATCACCCGAGGTTTAAATTGTAAAAAGATATGTTTAGATATTGTATTCGATTTATGAAGATAGCTTGAATTTTGGGTTGGTAGGTTTGGATTTGTCGATGATTTGAGCAAGGTGGCGTACGCCAATTATTCAAATAATCAAGGAGTGGTGAGGCGTACGCCTCCCATTCTCTATTGAAGTTGTATAGTTTATTTTGTAAAATTGGGTTTGATATAAGAGGTGATTTGAGTTTATTCGATTGTGTTTTAAGTTTGATGACAAAAACTCGAGCAATGTGGCGTACGCCAATTATTCGAATAATCGAAAGATAGTGAGGCGTACGCCTCCTATCCTCTTTATTATCATAAATTTAGAATTAAATGTTTTAGAATTTGTAGTTGATTTGGAAAATGATTTGAATATGATGGTTGAAGTTTAGAAATAATTTGAATTTAGAACCTATGTTTGATTTGAAAAATTGATTTGAAATTGTATGATTATTAGGGTTTTAATTGAATGACGAAAATCCGAGCAATATGGCGTACGCCAATTATTCGAATAATCGAGAGATAATGAAGCGGATGCTCACTATTCTCCTTTTCATTCAAAGATTAATTATTAAAAATAAAACTTTTAGAATTTATAATTAATTGGTGGAGTGATTTTAATTTTATGGAGTTTTAGGGTTTTAAATGAATGACGAAAATCCGAGCAATATGGCGTACGCCAATTGTTCGAATAGTCGAGAGATAGTGAAGCGGAGGCTTACTATTCTCCTTTTCATTCAAAATTAAATTAAATAATTTTTAAGAGAATACTATTTAAATACGGTGAATTTGAATTTATTTAGAATTAATATACTTTTGGGAAAGACTATTTGGTATTGGACCAACGTCAAACTTATTTATTAGAAAATAAAGTAAATTATTTGTTGACGTTAACCATTAATCCACCATTTAACTAATTATAATATTATAACAAGATAAAAAGAAGAGTTGAAAATAGTAATCGAAACCGAACTAATAAATATTTCTAATATTAGTGTTATCTTAATTTTAATTAAAACAATCAAGAATAGCTCATAAACCAAGTAGACCAAATTGGAATGTTTGGGAAATAAATAAAAAGTTAGGCCCTAAACATTGGATCAAAGAAGGCCCAAGGGACTTAAAGTAGTGTTATTTTCGGGATGGGCCACAAGGCCCAAAATCCTCTCCTACTCAGCCAAGTGGTACCGCCGAGAAGAGAAAAGGTTGGCCTCGGTTTACCTACCGCCACGCGCATCATTGTTCATTGATAACATCATAAAGATTTTGGGAACATAATCTGACAGCACCCAAGTATCTATCATCAATAACATTAATTTACTCTTAATAATATTTTAAAAGAAGAAACAATCACCCCTTAAAGCAAAGAAATAAATCAAAATAATTTTGTCTCTCTCTCTTAAAACGACTCTTCATTCTTTCTGGAAAATATCCTCTCCCTATTAAATCGTGTGCATGGTCCCAATCCAAAACTGCAGAGAGAGAAAAAAATTTGAAAGGAAACCGATGAACACCCTTCGGTGTTCATCCTCAAACAAACCAGGACTCGAACATGAAGTTCAAAACTTCCAACGTGACAAACGACCACAATCCCCTCAAACCTCCAAATCCTCGACGGGATCTAGAAAACAGTAGCGAATCGGAACCTCAAAGGAAAACCTAATCTTAGCTTCTAACCCGTTTTCTATATCACAATCAACAGCAGAAATTAACGAGTCAAAATACAAGGTCAAAGCACTTTAAAGCAAAATAAAAGGGAAAGATTCCGCCGGAGCATCGTAGCCCCGACGAAGACCTGACGGCCATGATTACCTTCGGTGAGTATGTATGACGTTGTCCCTCTTCTTTTGCTTGTTGTTTCAAGTTTCTTCCTTTTCTTTCTATCCTTCTGTATCCACTCCTTGTTTTCTGTCTGATTCTGACTTTCTCCTCTAATTGATTGTCATTTCCTTTTGCACGCGATTGAAGGGGTCAAGCTCTTCAAACCCTGATTTTCAGTGTGAAAATCAGAGTTGAAATACAGAGTTTTAGCGGAGCTTTTCGGTGTAAGGTTCGTTTGGGATTTCAGCAGAGTGACGGTATTTTTCTTCTCTCCTTTTTCAATCGATTAGCTTTCCTTTTTATAGAGTGAAATGAGCTCCCCAAAATCGTGTGTGGATCCTTGGCAGATGGTGCAAAAAGGAATCATTCCGTTAGCATCAAATCTTTCTTTAGATTTTGGTGGGGACCAATGTAAATGTGGTAGGAAACGGATTTGATTGTGGTCCCAAAAAATCTCCAAATGCGTGGCCGTCTTCACTGAATCTCCCATCTAGTTTTTACTGCGGTGAAACCTTCAACAATTGAGGTAAGGAAATTGGTATTTACTGGCATATATTTTAACCTTAATTGATGACTTCTCAACTTCGATTCACAACACTTCTTCCGTTTTTGCTGATGTGAGGACTTAATACATTTAGGTATGAATTGCTGCTCAAGTATTTTCGAATCCTGTGAATCTTTGCCTTTGGTTTATCATAACAATTGTGTGCTTACAAGTCTTATGACCATTAAATTGATGCCATGTTTGATACTTGGTTTGGTATTTGGTAGGTGATCTGAATGATATTCAGGATGCTTGATGATACTTGTATGGATGTTAACCTTGTTGATGGCTGAGCTTGGATTGCTAGTCTGCTGTGTTTTAAATGGTGGTAGTCATGTGCTGAAAACCTGTTAACTTGGAATGTGATGTTGTTAGCTATTGTGTTAGAAGTTTGAATGAAATTTTGCTATGGTAATGATTATTTTTGTTTTGGATACTTTGCTTGTGCTTGAGCTGATTTATGGGTTGCTATGCTTGGTGATGTAGTAGTGGTTTGTGCAGTTTTTAGATCGTATATTTGATCAAGGTTAGATGGTTTGGTAACAGGTTTCTTCTTGTCATGGTTCAGCATCTATCATGGTTCTCTGATAATAGGTTCTATTGTAATAGGTTTTTTTTTTGAAGCATACCCTTGCACTGTTTTGGTTTGGAGCATTATGGCGTTTAAACCAATCCCGTCTTTAATTGATGATTCATAATGCAATGGTCCTGCCGCTATAGCTAAACCTTATGTCCCAAAAAGGTGAATCTTTAAATGTATCCTCATTTCCAAGTGTAGGCTAAGAGATACTCTCAACTGTGTTTAGCATGTTAGTTTTCTCGATTGTTTAACATCTCTGCTACCGACCAAATCCCTATCCAGTTATTAACATCAACATTCTGGAACTGAATCATCTGTCTTGGAGTTGTTAACCATCCTGCCATTGAAGGACAATCATGTTGCCAAGGTCTGCAACATGGCCTGCTGTGGGAGGAATACTCTGAACTTGCGTCTGTAGCCGTTTTTTGTTTTTTGGGTGTGACGGCTTGTTTTTGCTGTTTTGCCGTTCGGCAGCTTGTGACAGTTTTTCTTCTTTTGATCATAATCTCTTTGGGAAAATCCTTACTCATTGTTTCTTTGAATCCTGCAGGTTTCACTCATGATACCAAGTTTACTGCTTCTGGAAGTGTTTTGGTGAAGAGAGTGCATGGAGTTGTCGTGGTCAACTGTCATGATGTTTTAAGCTTATATACTTTTTTATTGTAATGTCCTCAAGTCTTTAGATCATAGGCCATGGCTGTGTGTAAATCATGAGGTCTACCAATATAACTGTAAACTATGCCCCTTACAAAATTTATTCTCAGAAGGATCGTGCCCATATGGAAAAAGAATGGTTTTGTACATCTAAATTTGTATTTTTTGATCAAAAGTAACATTATTATGAAGTCCATAGAAAACTGTTTCATTTTCTTTCTTATAGGAATTAAAAGACATTGAATCTAAATCCTCAGGAAATTTTCTCAAGTCAGGACCAGGAAATGCAAATCCTAGGCCATCCGTTAAATAGCTCTTTAGACGTGGCCCGAGATGAGTAGAAAAAAATGCTCATTTAATAAGAATGCTCGCCATGAGACGTGATGGACCATAATAATGCACCAATCTTGTAGGTCGGCCAAAAGGACTTGTTGATATGAATCAATTTGTACTTATGAACCAAATGATGCTTTTTATAATCTTGAATTAATGAGACGTGAGCCTTCGAGGCAACCTATGCATGGAGTAGATGATGTCATTGACTACAATGACATGTACCATGCTCAATGAATGAATAACAATAATATGCATCTTAATCCAGTGATCCACTTAATAAACAAAAGCTTCTTTGTGATTATTCTAATCAGTTGATTATAGTGGATTAAATCTGTGTGTATAAGGTGAAATCACTTTGGAGGGTGGACTATAGTAGCTTTGAGTTTCAAGCGAACGATAATAAAATACTTGTGTTTTTATCTCTTTGTTATTAACTTTTAAGTGGTGTTCTTGAGTTGGTAAAAAACTTTTGTTTTATAAAACTCAATTCAAACCCCCTTTCTTATGTTTTTCACACCTTCGGGGTTTGTTTTAATTCTGACGGGGCTACCACTAGCAGATTGCTTACTAAGTGTGGGGGTGTTTTTCGTGACAGTCAAGAAAGATAACTTTGTGGCTTTCATAAGACTATTGGTGATTGCAATAGTCTTGCTACAGAATTCTGGGGTGTCCTTATGGGTTTGGAGCTTGCTTGGAAGAGAGATTTCAAGAACCTTATTGTTCAAGATGGCAAAAAGACAGTAGCAGATGCTCTCCAAGGGTCGCCTTTGAAGTCTAAACAAGGTTCGACTTTGGCTAGGCATATTCTTCTTCTCCTTCAGCATTTTAAAGAAGTGCATTCATTCACATTTTTAGAAAAACTATTAAGTGTGCTGATTTTTTAACCAAACTAGATTTGTCCAGTTTTGATGGTTGTATCTGATTCGATGATAATTTTTTTAGTAACGGTTCAAATGTCTATGAGACATGCTGCCTAATGTCTCCTCATTTTAGACCTTTGATCCTCCCATTTTACTAATAAATAAATATATATTTGATTAAACAAACTTAAAAAATTATTATTTTTATTATATGAGTTAAATAGTTTAAGTTTCAAATTCTGAAACGTCCCAAAAAAAAACTATTTACTTACATTCTGAATTTAAAAGAATATACATTTCAAATTCTGAGTTGTCACCAAAAAAAATTCTATCAATGAAAGCCCTAATCGTCACCAAAAATATATATTATATTTTATATTTCAAAGAATTTAAATTTCAAATTCTGAATTTATTACCATCAATTACATCTAAAATTATTAGATTACTTTTCACAATATAAATTCATAATTTAAAAAACAAATACTTTTAAAATTACTGACTTAAATTTATTTATTTATCTTCTATTTTGCTAAAATTATATTTTTTTACTCTCCAATTTTTAAAACTAATATTTTGGTTCGCTATTGAACAACGCTGCATTATTTTTAGTTTTCAAAACTTTACTTTCATTAGAGAGGTACTTCATTTCAAAATTATTTTACCAAACAAAATTTATCTCAAAATAAACATCATTTTACTTTTTCAATATCAATTTCTTTCAGAATGCCATTAAATAATTAAAACTTCTTTCAAGTCATTATTCTCCTATACATTTATGACAATTTATAAAAACCTTAAACTATTCTTATTTTAGGATGGAATGAGTAAGCAATCAATAGACATTTATGAACTAATAAAATATATCGTTGTTTTTATAATTAGTTTTATTTTTTATTTTATTTGTATTAAAATATTACAAATATATTAAAACAAACTTTTAGAATTTATTTTCAAAATAACCATTATTTTCAAAAATAATTCCAAAATAACCAATTATTCAAAAATATTACCAAAATAATCAGGTTTGATAGAGGATGCGGCAGATGAATTGACGTACCCCCAATGCATGAAGAGGAGGCGCCAATAGCATTGACGCATGCATTAGACTCCTCGTGAGGAGGCGCCTAGATTGGGCCTCATGAGGAGGCGCCAATGTTAGTGGTGCCTATGTATGTTTGATGGGTGTATGCGCCAATTCATCTGGCGCATACACCCCCTGCTATTTTTTTTTAATTATTAATATTTAATTTTTATTATTTAATAAAAAAGAAATAGTAATGAAACAAAAATTCATTGATGATGTAATAATTGGTTACATTGGACTGACAATAAACTAGTGACCCGTCCGATTATAACGTCCCCCTATTCAACATCCCGGTGCGTTTGTTTATCTCCTAGGTCTTCCACGATTTTCTTGAGGTGTTTGGGGTCTTTGTGTGCTGACCTGATCGAGCGATGGTTGGTTGGAAGGTCCAACAGAAGTTCCAGCGGTATTTGATAGATGTGTCATCATTTGCTCCCAATATCCGGAGGGGCTCTGGCCAACGGCGCTTCCGTAATGGAGTTCGGTGCCCATGTCATCGTAGTTAGGGCGTTGTGGTTGAGTGAATTGGGGACGATATAGTTGCCCAAATTGGGTCATTGAGTCGTTTTGGAAACAAAGCAATGGTTTCTGGGGCGACTATAGTTAAACAATGGTTGGGTGTTATTGATGGGGGGCTACGATGAAGTGACCCATATGAATCATCTGGGCTATAGACAGTTGTGGTTGCGGGGTTTGATTCTTGGTTTTGTGTTTGAGTGAGAGGTATGAATGGATTGCGACGTTGGATGGTTGGTTGTTGGGTGGTTGGCATGAACGGGTTGCGATGTTGGGTGTTTGGTTGTTGTGTGTATGTGGTTGGTTGATGTTGTATGGTTGGTTGTTGGGTTTGGGTGGGTTCACATTGGTGTTGGGTGGTGAATTGTTGTGGGGCATACGATGACGAAGCATGTTGGCGTGGATCCATCAAATACCGCGGCTCAGATACAAATTGTTGAGTTGTTACCGATCTAAACCATGCCATATATTTTGTTGAGTCGGTCTTGCACCATGGATATCTGGTTCGTTCAAGATGTGTTGTCTTTGATTCCTCTATGGACGACACATGTATTTTGCAAAGTCTCTCCAATCAGAATAATCCCATTGTGCATCAACCCTTTTTTGATGTCAATTCCCCAAACACGTGGGAGATTCTGGAATCTGTTTTAGCATTTAGAACTGCAGTTTGACCCGGTCACTCTGGTGCATTTCCACCATAGGGTGTCTTCGTTGTCCAAACTGCAACATCGTCATGGTTCACATCATGATCCAGACCCAGATATGGCCTCCAGACAAACTGTAAAACAATACGAAATGATTAGATGGAAAATAATTTGAGAAGTATTTTTAAATTAAAGTATAGTTGGGTAGGATTATTACATCGTCATGTCCAATGTGGTCCAATTGATTTCGATAGACTACAATAGCGTGTTTCGGACACCTGTTGTAGTTCATTCCCCTTACTGACCACTAAGATAAAAAAGAAGTGAAAAATATTATTAACTAAATGGTGAATGGTAAAGTGTTAGACTTACTTGGTTGCAAACGGGAACACGAATGGGCGCTCATTTATCGGGGCGAGCGACGACATTCTTGACCAACCCCAAGCTTGAAGCAAATACGCACATGAAAAAAAATATAGGTATTCTTTTTTGTAGTTCTATACATTGCACTATATAGATGGGCCAATACAGTTGAACCCTAACTATAAGTGTTTACCTTATTAATGTTGCATAATAAAGGTAAATACATTATATTTACAAAATTACCTGTACTTTCTGGACACAAAAAATTATCAAATAAAATCATAATATAACACCAAGCTTTTATTATTTTCTTATACTCGGTTGAATCTTCGGGAATTACTATACTGGCATAATATTGTTTAAGGTATTTTAAACTTATACCTTGCCCCCTTGCTTGACCGGACGTGTCTCCCTCAGTTTCGTCGTCTAGCAAATGGGCACCCAATAATTCATTGCAGATATTGTTGTCTTGGTTAACTCGATCATTCACTGCCTTTCCATCTATACGGAGACCCAACAACATGTACACGTCCTCAAGTGTGACGGTACACTCACCAATCGGAAGGTGAAATGTGTGGGTCTCGGGTCTCCACCTCTCCAACAAAGTTAGAATGAACTTGTAGTCCACCGAGTACGAAACAATGTTGAGTAGATTTCCAAATCCACATCCTCTAATATATGGTTCTATTAAAGGATCGTGGGGTACATATTCATGTACACGACATCTAAACCGCTTCGGATCCTAATAATAAAAAAGTAAGAAAATGCAATTAGAAGAAGAAATACATAATCAACAAGCACAACTCTATAAGAAGTAAGAAAAACATAGATAACAAAGGTATAAGACTAAAAATAGAAAAAGTAAAAAGAGAGAGATGACATACAAATGCCGATATATTCTCGAGCGTGCCTCTATGTTCATCGCCCATAGTCAACAAAGACATGATTTGATTTTGCAAAGCTTGAGTGTGGTAGAGGAAACAAGTGTGGTAGAAGAATATAATTGAGTATTGATGAAGATGATTTGATATTGTTGATATGAGAGGCTATTTATAGATGAATGAGTGAGTAGGTTTGCAACCTAAGATGAATGTGATTGGTTGCATGGAATGGCAAGAGAAGACAAGGGAATGACAAACTTCAGAAAGCATGTGAGAGATAGCATGTGAGGAATCTCTTCTAGGCGCATGTGAAGAATCAACATGTAAGGGAAGATGCGCCATTCCTCTTGGCGCCTACATGTGATTCTTCACATGCAAGGAAGAGGCTCCCTTCCTCTTGGCGCCTTAGTGTAGGGCAATGGGAAGGGGCGCCCTTCCTAGTGGCGCATAAGACCAATTTTTGTGAAGAGGCACCCATCCTTTTGGCGCCCCAGTTACTTTATGGCGCCTAGGGAATGGGCGCCTAGGTGGGAATCTCAGGGCTCAGGCGCATGTGTGTTCTTGTCACTCTTTTCTCTGCATGGTTGATTCTTTCTACTACATGCATGGTCAAGTTTGTACAAACAATGACCAAGTTATCAATGCAACGACCAAGTTAGCAATGAAACATTATTTATGTTGTGTGGATGAACAACTTAGCAATGCATTCAATTCCCTTAAAGATATCTACATATTTAATATTTCAACAAAATGTCTTCCACACAACATTACATGATCAGTGCCCATGTCGAAGGTGAAATATTTGATCATCAGTTGTTCGGTTTTTGTTTTCGAAACACAGAGGTAACTCGGTTTACAATAAATCGACGATCAAATTTTTCACATCTGAAACAAAGAATAGAAAAGAAATTGCAATGCAGTAATGTGGGCCAAATCATCTATAAAAATCCGGTTTGGTTTGTAGAAAACCAGGTTAAATTTTATCAGAAGAAGATTCGAGATGATGATGATATTCAGCATATGTTTGTCAGTCACGAACAATCTGGTTACAACGATATAGAGTTGTATATATTACCACATCAACAACAGGTGTCTCTGTACATTGATCAGTCACAAGTGTTTTGTGAGACTGATGACGAACAAGCTGAGGTGAATGTTCTAGATGACAAAGAAGAAGAATCTGAGATCATGGTTGATTCGATGGTGAACGCTGAAGAGGAAGAGGAGCCAATACCAACAAGTTATGTATACTGCCCACCCCAACAGATGACAAGGTTAAATTTGGGTTCAGATGAACCTTTAGCAGATGTATGGTACAATCCTTACGTGCAGATGCAAGGATCTTTGAAACAAGGAGACACATTTCGCACAAAAGAGGAATGTGTAAGAGCCATTAAGAAATTCCACATGCAACTATCAGCTGATTTCAGAGTTGACAGAACTGACGCATCGAGGTATAAAGTTTATTGTCCGAATGAGCACTGCCTTTTTATGTTGTCAGCTTCGTACCGGAAGAGGAGCGAGTCTTGGGAGATTGGATCAATGGGTCCAGATCACACATGCATGCTGACAAACCCAATCCAGGATCATCGTAAATTAAGCTCTCAGCTAATATGTGATGAAATATTATCTGTTATTAGCGACAATCCATCATTAAAGGTGAGTACAATAATCTCGCATATTAGGGCAGAGTACGAGTACACTCCATCATATAGGAAGGCATGGATAGCTAGGACAAAATCTATTGAAAAAGTGTTTGGCAATTGGGAGGAGTCTTACAAACAACTTCCAAAATACTTGTTGGCTCTAAAACAATATGCTCCCGGAACAATTGTCAAGCTGGAAACAAATTGTCCGCCTATACACCAGATGGTACGTGTGCTGTTGGAAATAAAATATTTCACCGTCTATTCTGGGTGTATCAACCAGGTATCATAGGTTTTTCTTTCTGTAAACCAATTATACAAACTGATGGTACATGGTTGTACGGAAAATACAAAGGAACGTTACTGATGGTAGTGGCACAAGATGGGAACATCAATATTTTTTCAATCGTCTTTGCCCTAGTTGAAGGGGAGACTGCTGAGGGATGAAGTTTTTTCCTAAGAAATCTCTGATTGCACGTTGCACCTCAGCCTAACTTATGTTTGATCTCCGACAGACACCCTTCAATCATCAGTGCATATAATAACATTGACAACGGCTGGCAAAATCCTCCTTCGACGCATGTGTTATGTAATAGACATATTGCTCAGAATTTCATGCGGGAAATCAAAGATAAGACGTTGCGGAAGAAGGTTGTCAATGCAGGTTACGCATTATCAGAACCTTCTTTCAAACACTACCGCAAGGAAATAAGATTGTCAAACGAAGATGCGGTACGGTGGATCCATGGTATTCCTTTGGAGAAGTGGACTAGGGCATACGACAACGGTCAACGTTGGGGCCACATGACAACAAATCTTGTGGAATCAATGAACTCTGTCTTCAAAGGCATCCGTAACCTACCAATAATCGCTTTGGTGCATGCTACATATTTCAGGCTAAGGGCGTTGTTTGAAACCAGACGCTTAAAATGGAGTTCAGTGTTGCAATCTGGACAGTTGTTCAGTGATGCTTCGATGAAATTCATCAGACATGAAGCTGCCAAAGCAAACACACATGTGGTTACGGTCTTTGACCGAAGTAAAGGTTGGTTTAGTGTTGTCGAGTCCATGGATCACAATGAGGGCATGCCGATGGGACAGTACAGAGTCGAACTAGATAGAGGTTAGTGCGACTGCAGAAAGTTCCAAGCCTTTCGTACCCCCGCTCCCATGTCCTTGCGGCATGCTCAAAGGTTCGAAGGGATCCATCATACTTGTTATCTGAAGTTTACAAAATCGTCAGTCTTTCAAATGTTTATAAAATTAGTTTTTTCGTAGTGGCAAAAGAGGATTATTGGCCAGAATATCAAGGGGACATCGTCTGGCACAACGAAGTTATGCGAAGGAAGAAAAAGGGTCGCCCAAACAGCATCCGAATTCGAACCGAAATGGATACGGCGAACAAAATGGTTAGACTATGTAGTTCATGCCGTCAACTAGGTCACAATCGTAATAACTGTCCTAGTGTTAGAATGAGCACAACCAGATAAATTTACATGTACCTCTATTGCAATATATGAAAAATTAAATTTATTTCATATTAGACGTCTGTCACGAAAGTACCATTGCATAAACAGTAACACATATAATTATAACAAATACAAGAACTATGCAATTACAACCAGCAAAACAATTTTGAACATGTAATGCATCATCCTACGAGCGTCTTGGTCTGTCTTAATATCCACCAATTCGCGTAATTCTCCGTGTTGGTTGAACGTGGACACAAGCCATTGTATTCTTCTAATCCGTTCACCCTCTCCAATTTCTCCCTCTAACCAACTGTACAACGTCCGATTAAGACGTTCAAACATATTTGTGTTCCAAAGTCGAATCTGTACCGGAGCCGCAACGGCAGAAAATATTACATCAGCACTTTGTTTTTGAATGTATGCAGACATTGTTGAAACAGGGAAAATTGAAATTGATGGTGGTTGAATTGTATTAGGAGATGAGTTTGAGTGAAAAATATTGCATCCAATCCGTGGTATTTATAGAGACGGACAAAACATGTGGGCGCTTGAGGGATTGACGCCCACATGACCATCACATGCAGCCAGATGAATTAGCGCCCAAACAACCAAATGCACCTAGGCGCCACTAGCATTGACGCCTCCTCATGAGGCCCAATGCAGGCGCCACTAGTATTGGCGCCTCCTCATGAGGAGCGCAATGCATGCGCCAATGCTAGTGGCGCCTCCTCATGAGGAGCGCAATGCATGCGCCAATGCGATTGACGCCTCCTCTTTATGCATTGGGGGTGCACCAGTTATTTTGAAAAAAAAATAAAAATAATTATTATTTTGAAAAAAAATTCCAAACTTTTACGTACTTCCTCTTCAAGAACACCCATATTAATCCTATTTGAATATGCTCAAACTTCAACAAAATTCAAGAAACCGATATCCTGAATTTCACAAAACTCCCAATATCTTTATATCTGAGTACAATTATCGTACTATGTAATCAAGCTTCATGTTAATCCTATTCATAGAGGATATGAACTCTACTATTTTCATTAACTTGTGCCATAAGACAATGATTCAATTAGTAAAAAATATGAGCATACAAAAGTATATAGACAATCATGAATATGGTATCTATCGGTTATATATAACTGTCAACTGAATATGGTTTCAGAGTTATAGATATATCCAAAACCAACAATGCTTAAAACCAACAGTACAACAGTAACAATTGACCCCAAACTCCATATAATATAACTATACTTAATCCGATTCAAAGCCATAATTCAGAAAGAAAGGAAATAGCATAACAATAACCAATTTCTTTTTCTACATATCATTACAATGACATTCAAGATTAGCCCATGGTTCAAAAAGTTACAGAATAATTAAACCTATAATTTAAAGCCTAGTGTCGAGGGTGAGGCACAAATTGGTATTATTCTCCAGCTCAGCCAAGTGATTATGCATGAAAAGGATACCACATTTTCTCTGGGAGAAGCAATTTAAGCATTCTAAGAGAAACTTGAGAAATACTCATCAATCTGCATAAAAATGCTCAGTAGACATCAAAGAGTAAAGGTAATCAGAAGAACTGTTACCCATGGTTTTAAACTGCTTTCCACAAGAACGGCGACAGTAATTGTGACTACAAGTCTACAACCTATGCTTTTCAAGATCTCAACAACCACATCAAATCCAGCTATATCTGACTACAATATTCTACATATCAAATATCATAACATAACCACCACAACTGTAATTAAAAACCTTGCTTATATGATAACAAGATGTGCATAAAGTAAACCAGGGTGTTACAATTTGATTACATTACATGTTTTAACTGAACCAAAATAAATAAAATAACGAACAGGCTTTTCCTTTCTGTTTTACAGGTAAACCGAATGCTAAATTAAGCCGATAAATAAGAGACTCGTCTGTCATCATTCATTAACTATGAAAATATGGAATACACAAAAATGCTCATCACCAATTCACCACCACTATCACTAATTACTACCACAATAACTAATAACTAACATGTGCTTGTGATCAAAACCATAAACACATCCAACCAAGCCAACAACATATAAACAATTTCATCAATTACACCATATCTTGATAAAAACAAAAAATTGCCATTTAGATCTATGAAACACTGGCACATATATAGACACGACACACAGGACTAGTTGAATAATGCGGTAATGCGGAATACCAAACACACACCTTCAATCTGAAGTGTCAATGCTACATAGTCATGATCAATCATCATCATCATGATCACTCTCATCACTGAAATACCCAGCTTTCTTCCCTTTCTTCTTCGTCTTGTTGTTGTCCAAACCCTCATCATCATTTCTGTTTCTCCCCAGCAACCTTTCACCCGCTTCATCATCCACAACAGAAGCCCAATTATCGTCAAACTGCTCCGCAGCAATCTGACCACCCTCCTCCTCCTCCTCATCACCTTCCTCCTCCCCATCCCTATCCCTCAGCCCACTAAATCCCCGTCGCGGCTTCTTAGGCTGAGGCCGCGGCCTCGGCCCCAACTGATTCTTAGGACACTCATACGACAAATGACCATGCCCCCCACACTCATAACACAAAGCAGTCTCAGTATTGTACACGCGCTTCCGAATAAACTCCGGAGCACGTCCATTATCAGCAGCAATAGAAGCAGTTAGAGTCCTTCCATTGAGAATCTTCTTATTCATCTCCGCCACGGCGCGTTGGGCGTCATTACGAGAAACGAATTGGACAAACGCGACACCGCGGCTTAGGCGCGTGTGACGGTCTTTGAGAACGGTTACACGCGCGATGCGGCCGAAAGTAGAGAAGAGCGTATGGAGATCGGAGTTTGTTAGGGAGTAATCTAGATTAGAAACGTATAGCGTCGATTTTGATGGTGCTAAGGGTTCACCTGTTCCTCCTATTGATGATCCTTTGTTGTTCGGTTTTGATTGGGGTTGATTACTGGATGTGGTGCCGGTGGTGGTGTTGGGGGTTGAGGACGAAGCGCAGTAGCGGTAGTAGAAAACGTCGTCGTCTTCATCGTTGTCGCTGTGTTTTCGTTTGTGTTTCTTCTTGCTTGACATTTTTTTCGGTTCAGGTTTTTTGTTTCCGGCAACGGCGTTCGGTTTCCGGCGACGGAATTAGTTCTCCGATGCTTCTTTAATCTATAGAGGAAATCTGAGAGTGGAGAGATTCTATAATGCGTTTGAGAAACCCTAGAGAAGTGAAGCGAAACTCCAAGCGGATCTGGACATGGATCCGGATATTTTGGATTGGTTTTATATATGGTTTTATCCATTCTTATTTTTTTATAAGCAGTACTATCCATATGTAAATGGACAACTTGCTCACCGCCAGAGTACTTGTAAAGATAGCATAAAACTAAAAATTATTATGTTTTAATATTTTTTTATTTAATTGGTCAGCCACCCATCTGCATATATAAATTTTAATAATTTTTTGTTAGTATGATGCTAGATTTTTTAAGACAAAAATTTCTAGTTCGTTAGATATACAATTTTATTATATTATTTTAGATTATATTTTAATATCTTAAGATAAATAGAGTTATTGAAATTTAGCAAAAATAGAATAGAGTGAAATAGAAATTTTATTACTTTATTATTTGAATAATTAGCGATAAAAACAAAGTAAGTTTTTGATTCTGCTCATATAAAAGAGAAACAATACTGATGGAAAGTGATGAAAATTTTCATTCTGCTCATATTAAAGGGAACAATACTCGTAGAAAGTGATCAATACTAGTAGAAAGTGATGTAATTTTTTATTCCTCATATCTAAGGGAAACAATGCTAATGAAAAGTGATGAAATGAAATAAAATAGAATAATAAAATTTTATTATACTGGATCTGATTTTAATTAACTCAAACAATGTAATCTTATTCTATTTCATCTCATATCACTTCATATCATCTCATTGCATCAATTTAAGCAAAACCTTAGTCTAATAACTTCAGTTTCACAACATTTAAAAACTCTTATGTAGAATTTGTCCAGAATTGAAGAGGACTCATCTCTTACTAGAAACTCAACAATTAATTTGTTTTCAAAAGTAATGCTTTATTTATACGCTTAGATTATGTTTGGACATCTTAAAATGAAGATATAAGAATAAAAATGAACATAGTGAATCAACAAAATTAGAAGTACATACGATTAAAATGCATCAAAATCGATGACATCTTTTTAAATTTATTGAACTTTTCGCATTAGACTTTTTTCTATTGTATTATTTTTCAACATCATTTAATTTATAGAACTCATGCATCCTATCCAAAAAAGCAAAGTTCCCACTCAGATGTTTCTTCCTTAAGACGTTCTCTCCATTCTACGAATGTTGGTGGTAGAGGACACCCTCGTTTCAAATAAGCTTGTATAAAATGCATCTTAGTAGCAATCTTTCTAATCAAGACAACCAGGCCATTTAAATTATTTGGAGGGCAACTTAGCAGAGGGAAAACGATTTACGAAAAACTATGTCTTGTAAACTAAACTAAAACTCAGTCATATACATTTGATATAAGATGACTCATTTCAAAAAAATTCATCCACTTTATTGTCGTTGTGTGGACACCAATTTTACTATGAATCAAAGGATTTTAAATAGCTTGTATTTATGCATTAGTCAAATAGAGTCGCATGTAATTGTCGCACCTCAAAAAAAGATGATAATGCGATCCCTCGCGATAGGACGGGGAAAATATCGAGAAAACCTTTAGAAATAAGAATAATGGTCGTCGCAAACATATTCGGGTTCGGGAGTCTATTAGGCAAGGGGAAGGTATTAGCACCCCTCACGTCCGTTGTACTCAACGGGAACCTTTTAGGCTGATTTTGCTATTTGACTGTTAATTGACTCTTTATCTGCTTGCTTCGAGTAATTAGAATTGATGATAGATGTGGATGAAGACCTCAGGATGGGGGAAATGGGAGGTTTTTTATTAGTGTGCTCGCGAAGATACAGCAATCTCCTGCCTACGTATCCTTATGGTGCAATAAGAAAATAAGAGCATTCGTAGTTCGGGCTACTACGAATATTGGTTGTGTTTTGTTTTGATGAACAACTGTGTAGGTCGGCGTTCTAACGGCTAAACACTGGCTTGTCTACTCTCGGTGGAGGCTCTAGCACTGGTTTGTTGTGCGCATTAGAAGGATTGACAGTGTTCTTTTTGAAAGGGTTTTGGTCACGCGGGGGTGACGAGTTGAATTGACGTGTTTGGATTTGATTGGTTTCGATCGCTCGAGGGCGAGAAGTTAGGTTTGATTTGTTGATGATTTGAGGAACGACGAAAGATTGAGCAATATGGTGTACACCAATCGTTCAATTCTTTCGAGGAATAATAAGGCGTGCGCCTTCTATTCCCTTTTCGTTCGAATTGTTTTGAAAGTTTGTTTGTGGATGTTGAATACGCACGGTAGTGAGGCGTACGCCTCCTACTTGCTTATTTAAAGAATAACGAGCCGTACGCCACCTATTCCCTTATCCAAGTTTATTTAACGTGTTTTAGTCGGAAGTCGATAATTTGTGCAATATGGCGTACGCCAATTATCCAAATAATCGAGAGACGGTGAGGCGTACGCCTCCCATCTTTTATCACCCGAGGTTTAAATTGTAAAAAGATATGTTTAGATATTGTATTCGATTTATGAAGATAGCTTGAATTTTGGGTTGGTAGGTTTGGATTTGTCGATGATTTGAGCAAGGTGGCGTACGCCAATTATTCAAATAATCAAGGAGTGGTGAGGCGTACGCCTCCCATTCTCTATTGAAGTTGTATAGTTTATTTTGTAAAATTGGGTTTGATATAAGAGGTGATTTGAGTTTATTCGATTGTGTTTTAAGTTTGATGACAAAAACTCGAGCAATGTGGCGTACGCCAATTATTCGAATAATCGAAAGATAGTGACGCGTACGCCTCCTATCCTCTTTATTATCATAAATTTAGAATTAAATGTTTTAGAATTTGTAGTTGATTTGGAAAATGATTTGAATATGATGGTTGAAGTTTAGAAATAATTTGAATTTAGAACCTATGTTTGATTTGAAAAATTGATTTGAAATTGTATGATTATTAGGGTTTTAATTGAATGACGAAAATCCGAGCAATATGGCGTACGCTAATTATTCGAATAATCGAGAGATAATGAAGCGGATGCTCACTATTCTCCTTTTCATTCAAAGATTAATTATTAAAAATAAAACTTTTAGAATTTTTAATTAATTGGTGGAGTGATTTTAATTTTATGGAGTTTTAGGGTTTTAAATGAATGACGAAAATCCGAGCAATATGGCATACGCCAATTGTTCGAATAGTCGAGAGATAGTGAAGCAGAGGCTATTTCGTATAGTCGAATAGTCGAGAGATAGAATTAATATACTTTTGGGAAAGACTATTTCGTATTGGACCAACGTCAAACTTATTTATTAAAAAATAAAGTAAATTATTTGTTGACGTTAACCATTAATCCACCATTTAACTAATTATAATATTATAACAAGATAAAAAGAAGAGTTGAAAATAGTAATCGAAACCGAACTAATAAATATTTCTAATATTAGTGTTATCTTAATTTTAATTAAAACAATCAAGAATAGCTCATAAACCAAGTAGACCAAATTGGAATGTTTGGGAAATAAATAAAAAGTTAGGCCCTAAACATTGGATCAAAGAAGGCCCAAGGGACTTAAAGTAGTGTTATTTTCGGAATGGGCCACAAGGCCCGAAATCCTCTCCTACTCAGCCAAGTGGTACCGCCAAGAAGAGAAAAGGTTGGCCTCGGTTTACCTACCGCCACGCGCATCATTGTTCATTGATAACATCATAAATATTTTGGTAACATAATCTGACAGCACCCAAGTATTTATCATCAATAACATTAATTTACTCTTAATAATATTTTAAAAGAAGAAACAATCACCCCTTAAAGCAAAGAAATAAATCAAAATAATTTTGTCTCTCTCTCTTAAAACGACTCTTCATTCTTTCTGGAAAATATCCTCTCCCTATTAAATCGTGTGCATGGTCCCAATCCAAAACTGCAGAGAGAGAAATTTTTTTTGAAAGGAAACCGATGAACACCCTTCGTTGTTCATCCTCAAACAAACCAGGACTCGAACATGAAGTTCAAAACTTCCAACGTGACAAACGACCACAATCCCTTCAAACCTCCAAATCCTCGACGGGATCTAGAAAACAGTAGCGAATCGGAACCTCAAAGGAAAACCTAATCTTAGCTTCTAACCCGTTTTCTATATCACAATCAACAGCAGAAATTAACGAGTCAAAATACAAGGTCAAAGCACTTTAAAGCAAAATAAAAGGGAAAGATTCCGCCGGAGCATCGTAGCCCCGACGACGGCCATGATTACCTTCGGTGAGTATGTATGACGTTGTCCCTCTTCTTTTGCTTGTTGTTTCAAGTTTCTTCCTTTTCTTTCTATCCTTCTGTATCCACTCCTTGTTTTCTGTCTGATTCTGACTTTCTCCTCTAATTGATTGTCATTTCCTTTTGCACGCGATTGAAGGGGTCAAGCTCTTCAAACCCTGATTTTCAGTGTGAAAATCAGAGTTGAAATACAGAGTTTTAGCGGAGCTTTTCGGTGTAAGGTTCGTTTGGGATTTCAGCAGAGTGACGGTATTTTTCTTCTCTCCTTTTTCAATCGATTAGCTTTCCTTTTTATAGAGTGAAATGAGCTCCCCAAAATCGTGTGTGGATCGTTGGCAGAAGGTGCAAAAAGGAATCATTCTGTTAGCATCAAATCTTTCTTTAGATTTTGGTGGGGACCAATGTAAATGTGGTAGGAAACGGATTTGATTGTGGTCCCAAAAAATCTCCAAATGCGTGGCCGTCTTCACTGAATCTCCCATCTAGTTTTTACTGCGGGGAAACCTTCAACAATTGAGGTAAGGAAATTGGTATTTACTAGCATATATTTTAACCTTAATTGATGACTTCTCAACTTCGATTCACAACACTTCTTCCGTTTTTGCTGATGTGAGGACTTAATACATTTAGGTATGAATTGCTGCTCAAGTATTTTCGAATCCTGTGAATCTTTGCCTTTGGTTTATCATAACAATTGTGTGCTTACAAGTCTTATGACCATTAAATTGATGCCATGTTTGATACTTGGTTTGGTATTTGGTAGGTGATCTGAATGATATTCAGGATGCTTGATGATACTTGTATGGATGTTACCCTTGTTGATGGCTGAGCTTGGATTGCTTGTCTGCTGTGTTTTACATGGTGGTAGTCATGATTGCTCCTGTGATTCTATTACCATGAGGTTAGTCATATGCTGAAAACCTGTTAACTTGGAATGTGATGTTGTTAGCTATTGTGTTAGAAGTTTGAATGAAATTTTGCTATGGTAATGATTATTTTTGTTTTGGATACTTTGCTTGTGCGTGAGCTGATTTGTGGGTTGCTATGCTTGGTGATGCAGTAATGGTTTGTGCAGTTTTTAGATCGTATATTTGATCAAGGTTAGATGGTTTGGTAACAGGTTTCTTCTTGTCATGGTTCAGCATCTGTCATGGTTCTCTGATAATAGGTTCTATTGTAACTGGTTTTTTTTGAAGCATACCCTGGCACTGTTTTGGTTTGGAGCATTATGGCATTTAAACCAATCCCGTCTTTAATTGATGATTCATAATGCAATGGTCCTACCGCTATAGCTTAACCTTATGTCCCAAAAAGGTGAATCTTTAAATGTATCCTCATTTCCAAGTGTAGGCTAAGAGATACTCTCAACTGTGTTTAGCATGTTAGTTTTCTCGATTGTTTAACATCTCTGCTACCGACCAAATCCCTATCCAGTTATTAACATCAACATTCTGGAACTGAATCATCTGTCTTGGAGTTGTTAACCATCCTGCCATTAAAGGACAATCATGTTGCCAAGGTCTGCAACATGGCCTGCTCTGGGAGGAATACTCTGAACTTGCGTCTGTATCCGTTTTTTGTTTTTTGGGTGTGACGACTTGTTTTTGCTGTTTTGCCGTTCAGCAGCTTGTGACAGTTTTTCTTCTTTTGATCATAATCTCTTTGGGAAAATCCTTACTCATTGTTTCTTGGAATCCTGCAGGTTTCACTCATGATACCAAGTTTACTGCTTCTGGAAGTGTTTTGGTGAAGAGAGTGCATGGAGTTGTCGTGGTCAACTGTCATGATGTTTTAAGCTTATATACTTTTTTATTGTAATGTCCTCAAGTCTTTAGATCATAGGCCATGGCTGTGTGTAAATCATGAGGTCTACCAATATAACTGTAAACTATGCCCCTTACAAAATTTATTCTCAGAAGGATCGTGCCCATATGGAAAAAGAATGGTTTTGTACATCTAAATTTGTATTTTTTGATCAAAAGTAACATTATTATGAAGTCCATAGAAAACTGTTTCATTTTCTTTCTTATAGGAATTAAAAGACATTGAATCTAAATCCTCAGGAAATTTTCTCAAGTCAGGACCAGGAAATGCAAATCCTAGGCCATCCGTTAAATAGCTCTTTAGACGTGGCCCGAGATGAGTAGAAAAAAATGCTCATTTAATAAGAATGCTCGCCATGAGACGTGATGGACCATAATAATGCACCAATCTTGTAGGTCAGCCAAAAGGACTTGTTGATATGAATCAATTTGTACTTATGAACCAAATGATGCTTTTTATAATCTTGAATTAATGAGACGTGAGCCTTCGAGGCAACCTATGCATGGAGTAGATGATGTCATTGACTACAATGACATGTACCATGCTCAATGAATGAATAACAATAATATGCATCTTAATCCAGTGATCCACTTAATAAACAAAAGCTTCTTTGTGATTGTTCTATTCAGTTGATTATAGTGGATTAAATCTGTGTGTATAAGGTGAAATCACTTTGGAGGGTGGACTATAGTAGCTTTGAGTTTCAAGCGAACGATAATAAAATACTTGTGTTTTTATCTCTTTGTTATTAACTTTTAAGTGGTGTTCTTGAGTTGGTAAAAAACTTTTGTTTTATAAAACTCAATTCAAACCCCCTTTCTTATGTTTTTCACACCTTCGGGGTTTGTTTTAATTCTGACGGGGCTACCACTAGAAGATTGCTTACTAAGTGTGGGGGTGTTTTTCGTGACAGTCAAGAAAGATAACTTTGTGGCTTTCATAAGACTATTGGTGATTGCAATAGTCTTGCTACAGAATTCTGGGGTGTCCTTATGGGTTTGGAGCTTGCTTGGAAGAGAGATTTCAAGAACCTTATTGTTCAAGATGGCAAAAAGACAGTAGAAGATGCTCTCCAAGGGTCGCCTTTGAAGTCTAAACAAGGTTTGACTTTGGCTAGGCATATTCTTCTTCTCCTTCAGCATTTTAAAGAAGTGCATTCATTCACATTTTTAGAAAAACTATTAAGTGTGCTGATTTTTTAACCAAACTAGATTTGTCCAGTTTTGATGGTTGTATCTGATTCGATGATAATTTTTTTAGTAACGGTTCAAATGTCTATGAGACATGCTGCCTAATGTCTCCTCATTTTAGACCTTTGATCCTCCCATTTTACTAATAAATAAATATATATTTGATTAAACAAACTTAAAAAATTATTATTTTTATTATATGAGTTAAATAGTTTAAGTTTCAAATTCTGAAACGTCGCCAAAAAAAACTATTTACTTACATTCTGAATTTAAAAGAATATACATTTCAAATTCTGAGTTGTCACCAAAAAAAATTCCATCAATGAAAGCCCTAATCGTCACCAAAAATATATATTATATTTTATATTTCAAAGAATTTAAATTTCAAATTCTGAATTTATTACCATCAATTACATCTAAAATTATTAGATTACTTTTCACAATATAAATTCATAATTTAAAAAACAAATACTTTTAAAATTACTGACTTAAAATTATATCTAAAATTATTAAATTACTTTTCACAATATAAATTCACAATATTTATCTTCTATTTTGCTAAAATTATATTTTTTTACTCTCCAATTTTTAAAACTAATATTTTGGTTCACTATTGAACAACGCTGCATTATTTTTAGTTTTCAAAACTTTACTTTCATTAGAGAGGTACTTCATTTCAAAATTATTTTTCCAAACAAAATTTATCTCAAAATAAACATCATTTTACTTTTTCAATATCAATTTCTTTCAGAATGCCATTAAATAATTAAAACTTCTTTCAAGTCGTTATTCTCCTATACATTTATGACAATTTATAAAAACCTTAACCTATTCTTATTTTAGGATGGAATGAGTAAGCAATCAATAGACATTTATGAACTAATAAAATATATCATTGTTTTTATAATTAATTTTATTTTTTATTTTATTTGTATTAAAATATTACAAATATATTAAAACAAACTTTTAGAATTTTTTTTCAAAATAACCATTATTTTCAAAAATAATTCCAAAATAACCAATTATTCAAAAATATTACCAAAATAATCAGGTTTGATAGAGGATGCGTCAGATGAATTGACGTACCCCCAATGCATGAAGAGGAGGCGCCAATAGCATTGACGCATGCATTAGACTCCTCGTGAGGAGGCGCCAATGCTAGTGGCGCCTACATTGGGCCTCATGAGGAGGCGCCAATGTTAGTGGCGCCTATGTATGTTTGATTGGTTTATGCGCCAATTCATCTGGCGCATACACCCCCTGCTATTTTTTTTTAATTATTAATATTTAATTTTTATTATTTAATAAAAAAGAAATAGTAATGAAAAAAAGATTCATTGATGATGTAATAATTGTTTACATTGGACTGACAATAAACTAATGACCCGTCCGATTATAACGTCCCCCTGTTCCACATCCCGGTGCGTTAGTTTATCTCCTAGGTCTTCCACGATTTTCTTGAGGTGTTTGGGGTCTTTGTGTGCAGACCTGATCAAGCGATGGTTGGTTGGAAGGTCCAATGGAATTTCCAGTTGTATTTGATAGATGTGTCATCATTTACTCCCAATATCCGGAGGGGCTCTGCCCAACGGCGCTTCCGTAATGGAGTTCGGTGCCCATGTCATCGTAGTTAGGGCGTTGTGGTTGAGTGAATTGGGGATGATATAGTTGCCCAGATTTGGTCATTGAGTCGTTTTGGAAACAAAGCAATGGTTTCTGGGGCGACTATAGTTAAACAATGGTTGGGTGTTATTGATGGGGGGATACGATGAAGTGACCCATATGAATCATTTGGGCTATAGACAGTTGTGGTTGCGGGGTAGGATTCTTGGTTTTGTGTTTGAGTGAGAGGTATGAATGGATTGCGACGTTGGATGGTTGGTTGTTGGGTGGTTGGCATGAACGGGTTGCGATGTTGGGTGTTTGGTTGTTGTGTGTATGTGGTTGGTTGATGTTGTATGGTTGGTTGTTGGGTTGGGGTGGGTTCACATTGGTGTTGGGTGGTGAATTGTTGTGGGGCATACGATGACGAAGCATGTTGGCGTGGATCCATCAAATACCGCGGCTCAGATACAAATTGTTGAGTTGTTACCGATCTAAACCATGCCATATATTTTGTTGAGTCGGTCTTGCACCATGGATATCTGGTTCGTTCAATATGTGTTGTCTTTGATTCCTCTATGGACGACACATGTCTTTTGCAAAGTCTCTCCAATCAGAATAATCCCATTGTGCATCAACCCTTTTTTGATGTCAATTCCCCAAACACGTGGGAGATTCTGGAATCTGTTGTAGCATTCAGAACTGCAGTTTGACCCGGTCACTCTGGTGCATTTCCACCATAGTGAATCGGATAACCGGTGTCTTCGTTATCCAAACTGCAGCATCGTCATGGTTCACATCATGATCCAGACCCAGATATGGCCTCCAGACAAACTGTAAAACAATACGAAACGATTAGATGGAAAATAATTTGAGAAGTATTTTTAAATTAAAATATAGTTGGGTAGGATTATTACATCGTCATGTCCAATGTGGTCCAATAGATTTCGATAGACTACAATAGCGTGTTTCAGACACCTGTTGTAGTTCATTCCCCTTACTGACCACCTAAGATAAAAAAGAAGTGAAAAATATTATTTACTATTAATTATAATATAAAATATAATTAACTAAATGGTGAATGGTAAAGTGTTAGACTTACTTGGTTGCAAACGGGAACACGAATGGGCGCTCATTTATCGGGGCGAGCGACGACATTCTTGACCAACCCCAAGCTTGAAGCAAATACGCACATGAAAAAAAATATAGGTATTCTTTTTTGTAGTTCTATACATTGCACTATATAGATGGGCCAATACAGCTGAACCCTAACTATAAGTGTTTACCTTATTAATGTTGCGTAATAAAGGTAAATACATTATATTTACAAAATTACCTGTACTTTCTGGAAACAAAAAATTATCAAATAAAATCATAATATAACACCAAGCTTTTATTATTTTCTCATACTCGGTTGAATCGTCGGGAATTACTATACTGGCATAATATTGTTTAAGGTATTTTAAACTTATACCTTGCCCCCTTGCTTGACCGGACGTGTCTCCCTCAGTTTCGTCGTCTAGCAAATGGGCACCCAATAATTCATTGCAGATATTGTTGTCTTGGTTAACTCGATCATTCACTGCCTTTCCATCTATACGGAGACCCAACAACATGTACACGTCCTCAAGTGTGACGGTACACTCACCAATCGGAAGGTGAAATGTGTGGGTCTCGGGTCTCCACCTCTCCAACAAAGTTAGAATGAACTTGTAGTCCACCGAGTACGACACAATGTTGAGTAGATTTCCAAATCCACATCCTCTAATATATGTTTCTATTAAAGGATCGTGGGGTACATATTCATGTACACGACATCTAAACCGCTTCAGATCCTAATAATAAAAAAGTAAGAAAATGCAATTTGAAGAAGAAATACATAATCAACAAGCACAACTCTATAAGAAGTAAGAAAAACATAGATAACAAAGGTATAAGACTAAAAATAGAAAAAGTAAAAAGAGAGAGATGACATACAAATGCCGATATATTCTCGAGCGTGCCTCTATGTTCATCGCCCATAGTCAACAAAGACATGATTTGATTTTGCAAAGCTTGAGTGTGTAGCACCTCAAATTTGCACCTACCTTTTGTACATACATTCTCATATTAGGTCATAGCATTAACATGGTCCACTGCATAACATTGCATTGTCCCTTTTGCCCAAGTGAAAGCCATTCTGAAGAATTAGGTCAAACTGGTCAGGAGATCAGTCAGTCAAGCAAGCCAGTGAAATTTCCATTGAGACAAGGCCCTAGGGTTGGTTCAACATGTTCACATGACCTAGGGGTCCTTTTTAAGTGATTTGGTCAAGGTTTGATTGCTCAGAAGTCATCAGTCAGTGTGCAGTCTACAAGAAACCCTAGAAAGTCAACTGTTGGTCAACTGTGCATTTAATTAGTGATTGGATGGTGGGAATTGGTTTGAGAGATCTCATTCATGTCCATATAAGCCTCATATAACATGTCAAGCATCCACATTGAAGAATTTGAAGTTAAACAAGAAATTTCCAAAAATAGAAAGTTGACCTATAATTGAAATTTGCCAAAAATGGAAAGTCTTGATCCTCAAAATTACAACATCATACAAGATTCAAATGAATTTTTGCCCAACATGAAAGTTGAAGATCTTGTTCTCCCATTTCCAAAAAGTCCAAGAACACCCAATTCCCATGTATGGTTGGCAAGTTATGATCAAAGTGGCATATCTTCCAAACCATTTGGCCAAATTGGGTGGGTTTTCTTTGCTACAAGTCCTATTTGATGTGCTCTATCCAAATCTTTCATCACAATTCACCAAAAATTTACCAATCAAAATGGCCTTTTTCCAAGTGACTTGAATTAAATTAAGTGAGGTGAAAAAATGAGTTTTCAAATTAAGCCTTTCCAATGCATTTTGCCATTTGGAAATGATCAGAAATCATGTTTGGAGTTTGTCCAAGGCCCAATTCGCAGCTGTAGCACATGGACATGCAACATGAGTAGAATTTCACTAATTACCATAACACTTCATTTTGAGCCAAAACCAATTACACTTCCATTAACCATGATTAACAAATGCTAAACAGAGTATATATTCCACCTTTTCTGTTGAAAAACCCTAGCACACCTTGCCAAACCAGAAAAAAATCCACTTTGCTCTCAAATTCTCATTTTCCTCACCTTGAACTTTTTCTGAAAATTCCCAAAGAAGCTCATGCCCTGTTGTTTGTTCCACCATCCACCAACATTGTTGAAGCTTTTGCAAGCCCTAAACCACAACTGTAAAGCCTCTCACTACCACTGTTCCATTGAGTCACTTCCATGGCAGTTGGATTTTGGAGCTGAATCGTGCTAGGTGAGCCTCAAGTTCTCCTTCCATTCATCAACACCAGCCTTAGTGTGCATCTGTTTCAGCTTTTTGAGGCCAAAGAACCATCAAATCACAACTGCTCTTCAAATTTGGTAAGTTTTCGACCCTAACCATTTCCAAAATCATGACATGCTTTAGAAAGATCCTTTCATGCTGATTACAATGAAGTTTGAATCGTGTAAAATGGTTGCATATTGAGAAAGTTATATGGAATTTAAGTTTGACATTACAACATGTTTTTGCTTGATTCAAGCTGTTTAGCTCAAGTTAATAGAAATTAAGGTTAGATTTGGTTTGTGCATTGTTAGACGAGTCGATTGCCATGCTCACTTCCCATTTCTTGGAAATTTGTTCTTCATCATGAAGAACACGACACTGTAGCTCGAACCCTAGAAGCCATTGCCCAGATTTTTCATGTTTGGATCGTGTTTTTGTGTTTTCTGCATGGAGTTACTGTTCTATTGGGCCATGACCAATCATATTGCAGCATTCCCTTAAGTGAAACGCTGCGTTTTAATTTCCATGGAGATAATTACACAATTGCCATTTCCGTGTTTTAATTTTAATTAATTCATTTTATTTTGCAATTTTATTTCATTTGCCATGGCCATCTTACAAAAATCATAAGTGCTTCAATTTTGATCCTAATTTCATGGGGTTTTTTGTGATTTGCTCATATTGATCTCTAGTTTTTTATCATGATTTTTCCAGATTTTTTGCACGTATGGATTTTAAATTGTGCTAGGGTTTGTCATATGTGTCCATTTTATGTATGTCTTGCCAAATCAATTGTTAAATGATGATACATTATCCAATGCCTCTCAAAATTTTTGTGCTCAAACTAGACACGTTCATGGTGATTTTGGTGTAGAGTTTTTGAATTTATCGTTGCTGGTTTGTGAGTTATGATTTTTTGAATAGGGGTGTGACAATTTGTGTCACACCATTGATGTCCAAATTCATGATTTTAATTACCTTGCCTAATGAACTCAAATTGGTCTGATTTTTTGCATGAACATGCATATGTATGTTGAGAATGTGTATGAATGTTTCTGGAATTTTGGAATGCATTTTCTATTTGATTGATAATTTCTCCCCTGTTTGACCAAAATGTTGACTTTTGTGACACATGATTCCATATGATTTGTGAAATTCTCATACATTATTGGATGGCCATGAAATTTGACATGTAATTAGTAGACATCTTAAGGTTTATCATGGTTTTAATCCCATTCATTTCTCATATGTTGTCACTGATTTATGATTTATTGAAGTTGGTACATGTTTGGTTGACTTCTTTGAGCATGTTTGAACTTGCCCTGCCTTTCTGATTTTCATTTCCCTACTTCCCATGATCCAATTGAGCTGAAACTTGGTGTGCTTATCATGTTATGGATGATGTTTGATCATGAATTATTTGAGATTTGTTTGAATTGTCTGTGATTAGATTTGAGTTGCATATTTCTGTTGACTTCTTTGAGCTTCCATATGCCATGCTTTGACCTAATTTGCTTATGAAATGATGATGATGATTGATATGAGCATGAAATCAATTGGGTTTGTTTCTTGATTGTTTGAACTTGATTTTGGACACTTGTCATTTGCTGTTTTGACTTTTTTATCTCTTTTTGACCCTAGGCTTGTCCTAGTGGTCATGTTGCTCATGTTTAAGTTTGTTGTTTTTAGGTTAAGCAACAAATACCCAAAGAGACCAATACAAATTGGTTGAGTTTGATTGATTATCATGACTAACTTGTTTGTTTTGTAGGTTGCTTGGCTCACATGCTTTGAGCCTTGTGCATTGCACATTTAACTGATTGTGTTGACTGTTGATCTCTATTTCATTTCTTATTTAACTTTGAATTGTATACTGATGTTGTCTGACTGGTTTCAGGTACCTTTAGTTGCTTATAGTTCTTTAAGAACTTTGCTTTGCTTTGCTTAAGAGCAATTTGCATTGAGGTATAACTTCTTTACTTCATGTAGTCTGGAAGACCTGGCCTGTTACTTGGCCAGGCAACTGTCTGAAGTCCTCCTTAAGAGGCAATGTTTGTGATTGTTTACAATTTGTCCTTGTACATATTCAAAGACCTCCTAAGTGAAGAGGCAATTGGTAGAATCCAAGAGATATGCAACCTATCTCCTACTATTCTGTGTGTCACTCACCTTGCTCACACCACTTGTGTTGATGCATAGTGAGTAAAAACCCAAGATCTATAGAGTCTAACTTGTGGAGAGAGTTCCTACTTTCTGAACTCCCACACCTTCTGATATTCAAATGCTCTCCCTGACCTGGGATAAGAGCAATGAGGCACACCCCTCATCTCCTCTCATCTGCTTCACCTTGGCTCTCAATGTCAAGGTTAAGAGCACCATTAACCCTATTCCAGTTGGCTTCAATGCCTAACCTTTGTATGAGCCCATTGCTTGTGTATAGTGTGTGCTACTTGTGTTTGTGTGTTTGTTTGACTTGCTTCCTGTGCAAGTTAGGTGTAGTTTGGCTTGCTTCCTGTGCAAGTTAGGTTAGGTGTGGCTTGCTTCCTGTGCAAGTCATGTTTAGGATAGGCTTGCTTCCTGTGCAAGTTAGCTAGAAACCTTAACTTAGGGATGAATTTGCATGATAACATCTAGGCTCGAGTCGTAGTCTCCCTAGTTGTCTCTCCCTCTGTTATCTGGTTAGGCTAGTCTTGTGTCCCTCCGTAGGGGAACTACGTCGCCCTGATCCTCATACCAGATGAGGTACGTAGGCAGGAGATGAGCTGATCTCTCCGGGCGCCCTTTTTCTTTTTCAACATTTGTGTTTCAACCCCCTTGTGTGTGTTCTGGTTCGGATGCTGATGTAAGCCCAGTGATTGGCATTCAGGCTCCACGTTTGCCTGTGTTTGTTTGTGTGCGTGTCAGCCGAGCTACGAATGCTCTGATTCTCCTTCGTCCAAGGAGATACGTATGCATAGGATGCGATATCCTAGCGAGCATGTGTCTTCCCCGGTCCGAACTACTTCGACTCTGATGTCTATGCCTGATAGACTAAGTAGGCCCAGGATGCGGTATCCTGCCGAGTCAGTTTCAGTCTGTTTTCTTGTGTCTCTTTCAGCCAGTGTGTGTGTGTGTAGCAGTGTTTTTAGCAACCATTATTCCTTCTTATTGTGCGTGGATCCCGTCGAGTACGACGGATGCGTAGGGGTGCTAATACCTTCCCTTCGCATAACCGACTCCCGATCCCATTCTCTTTGGTCGCAAGACCATGTCTTTTCCAGGTTTACTCTGAGCGTTTCCTTTCCCTCTTTTGGGATAAATAACCCACGGTGGCGGCTCTGTTGTTCTTGTTTTCCCGCCGGTTTTTCGCGTAATGCGACAGCTGGCGACTCTGCTGGGGAGTCTAGAGAAGTTGACCTGTGCTGGTCCATCTTCCCTAAGCGAGTCTCTCCTAGCGCTCTCTAGGTTAGGGTTTTGGTTGCTTTGTGCTGTGTTTATTTATTGCATTCATTTCATTTATTGTTTGCATTTATGTTTGCACTTATGTTTGCATTCATTCACATTCATTATTCATCTGGCTGGTTGTCTGTTTCTCTTTGTTGGGGTGGGAGTCACTTGAGGTAAAAGGTCCAATACCCAGACCATGAGTGAAATCTAGGATGCTTAGGAATAGAGTGATTCATGGGAAGCGGGTGGTATTGCGCCACTTAGCGGAACATTGATATCACGAGCAGTTCAGACCCTGGTGGGATATTGTCGTTGCATACTTCAGGTGTGTATATGATGGTATTCTGCGAAAGGTTATTTATGCTGTGTTTCTCTCGACCTTACCCTGGCCTAGACGACACCTGTGAGTGGGGAAGGGTTGATCATTATTACAGGTACCGTTGGTGACTTGTGGTTCTGTTGGTGACTTTGGGTTCAGACGACAGTGTCTCATTTGACCTTGGGTTTTCAAGTTGGATTTGGGTTCTGAGTTTAGACCGAAGCTTCAACCTTGTGATTCAGAGATGCAACCAGCCAGTCCAGTCTGCATCATGTGCATCATAGCATATTTATTTTTCAAAAGAAATGCCGTAAAAAAAATGAAAAAAAAGAAGAAAAAGAAGAAGGAAAAAGAAAAAAAAACTAATCTCTGCATGCATATCATTTCTCAGGTACATTCCAAAGCTTGTTCACTAATAGGGATGGCAACAGTCCCAGAGCCGAAGCGGAAGACCTGTTCCTACAGCTTTCATCGTGAGCCGTTGACTTCATTGATAGAGTTGGGTAGCCTTGTGACTAGGGATCAGATGAAGGGTTTTGTTGGGCAGTATGGAGATGTTCTGACGCTGTTGAAGACGGTAGTCGATCCGGTGCCGCTGCAGACGCTTCTTCAGTTCTACGACCCGGAGCTCAGATGTTTTACCTTTCAAGACTATCAGTTGGCGCCTACTCTCGAGGAGTATTCTATTCTGATGAGCGTTCCGATTCAGCATCAGGTTCCTTTCCTGGACATGCCTAAGGAGGTTGACTTTAGAGTTGTTGCCAGAGCTCTCCGGTTGAGTGTCAAGGAAGTTTGTGATAATTGGAAGCCCAGTGGGGGAGTTGTGGGTCTGCCGTTGAAGTTTCTCTTGAGGGTTGCCAGAGATGAAGCCGAGAAGGGGAATTGGGAAGTTTTTCATGCCCAGCTTGCTGCTATGATCTATGGGATCGTCCTATTCCCAAGCATGCCCAATTTCATTGACCATGCTGCCATCAGTATCTTCATGGGAAGGAATCCAGTTCCCACTTTGTTAGCTGACACTTACTATGCTATTCACAGTAGGCATGGTAAGGGTGGAGCTATCAGATGTTGTCTACCTCTCCTACTCAGATGGTTCATGTCCCTTCTGCCAGCCAGTGGACCCTTTGTGGATACTCAGAGCACTCTTAAGTGGACTCAGAGGGTCATGTCGCTTACCTCATATGACATCAGATGGCAATCTTACCGGATGGATGTGAAGAATGTTATTATGAGCTGTGGAGAATTCCGGAATGTGCCACGCGTAGGGACCAAAGGTTGCATAAATTATAATCCAGTTCTGTCTCTTCGTCAGTTAGGGTTTGTAATGAAGGGAAGACCACTTGAAGCTGAAGTAGCTGAAAGTGTGTATTTTGAGAAGCAGAGTGACCTGACTAGATTGGAGCAGATAGGAAGAGCTTAGAGGTCTGTTGGTGTGAAGGATGGATCTGTCTTAGGGAAGATGTTTGCCATTGCAATGCCCGATTACACTGATTGGGTAAAGAAGAGAGTGGAAACTTTGTTGCTACCCTATGATAGGATGGAGCCGTTGCAGGAGCAACCACCTTTGGTCCTTGCTGAGAGTGTGCCTGCTGAGCACTACAAGCAAGCTCTGATGGAGAATCGCCGATTGAGAGAGAAGGAGCAGGATACCCAGATGGAGCTCTACAAAGCCAAAGCTGATAGGTTGAATTTGGCCCATCAACTCAAGGGAGTGCAAGGAGAGGATGCTAGCAGGGCAAGGAGCAAGAAGAGATCCTACGAGGAGATGGAATCCATGTTGGATGCAGAGCATCGGGAGTGCTTGAGACTGCAGAGAGCTGAAGCCAGCTACCAAAAGAAGATCAGAGACCTAGAGAAACAACTCAAAGACAAAGACGTCCAGTTGAAGAAAGAGGTGGAATATCTTGGAGGAGAAGTCATGGAGCTTAGAAGACAATTGAAGTAGAAGATTACCCCTCTACCGGAATGTTCAGAATGCACATTGTTGATAGACCAGTGCCAGTACTCGAAGACCCTCATTCCGGAAGATCGTTTGTCTTAGATTGTACTTTTGATGCTTATTTTGAGAATCACCTCCAGGCTTGTTGGATGGGATTCATTTGTTTGTACTCTGAATATTTTGTTGACTTGGTTGTATGATCTTTTTGTCCTTATTTATAGATAAGGTTGTTGGTATTTCCCTGTTGTTTTCATTTACCTTGTACTTTGTTGTTTCCTTGTTGCTGCAGGTTGCCATCTTTTGAGGATGGATCAGGCTCTTTTAATGCTTGAGAAATGAGCATATCATGTGCATCATACGCATCATTAAACATCATACTCATCTCATTTGCATAACAGGTGTTCTTGTGCCGACTTCTCACTTTGGTTCCTGTGTTCAGGCAGGATAGCTGATCAGAGACCGCACCGCTACTCAACGAGACTCAACCATCAAAGGAACATGGATCAAGTACAAGATGAGTTAGCAGAGATGAGGGCTAGCATGGCCCAGTTCATACATATGATGCAAGGGGTTGCGCAAGGGCAAGAAGAACTCTGAGCTCTAGTTCAGAGACAAGAAGCTGCACTTCCACCAGTCAATCCACCTCTGCCTGAGGGAGGCCCGACCAATGATAACCCTACTGCTGCTGTTCCCATCAACAACTTTGCTGTAGGGGACGAGTTAAGGGGTATTCGAATCAACGGTCAACTGATTGCTCCAGATGCTGCTAATGCCAGAGTGGTCCGTGCTCCGGCCCGTAATCAAGCTCCGATTGTTGACAGACAAGAGGATATGTTTACTCTGCTCAGTGAAGACGAAGACATCTTGGGAAGGGTTGATGAGAGAGACCTCAAAGTTGAGGCTCTTGCTGAGAAGATCCGTGCTATGGAATGTCAAAACTCCCTCGGTTTTGATGTTACCAATATGGGATTAGTGGAAGGACTGAGAATCCCACACAAGTTTAAATCACCGTCCTTTGATAAGTACAACGACACCTCTTGTCCTCGCACTCATGTGCAGGCATACTATCGAAAGATCTCGGCGTATACTGACGACGAGAAGATGTGGATGTATTTTTTCCAAGACAGCCTATCTGGGGCGTCTTTGGACTGGTACATGGAGTTGAAAAGAGATTCAATCAGATGTTGGAGGGATTTGGGTGAAGCGTTCCTCAGACAGTATAAACATAACATGGATATGGCACCGACCCGGACTCAGCTGCAGAGTTTGTGTCAGAAAAACAATGAGAGCTTTAAAGAGTACGCCCAGAGATGGCGCGAGCTTGCTGCGAGAGTTCAACCCCCTATGCTGGAAAGGGAGTTGACAGATATGTTCATCGGCACTCTTCAAGGTGTGTTTATGGACCGGATGGGAAGCTGCCCATTCGGAAGTTTTTCTGATGTCGTCATCTGTGGCGAGAGAATAGAAAGTTTAATCAAGGCTGGCAGAATTCATGATGTGGGTTCTTCTTCGTCATCGAAGAAACCCTTCTCTGGGGCACCTCGCCGTAGAGAAGGTGAAACCAATGCTGTATAACACCGAGGGAATGTGTACAGAGGCAGTGTAAACAGAGATCAGTATCGCCCGGTTGCTGCAGTGACCATTCCTGCACCTCAACCTCGTCAACAACAACAAAGGGTTCAACAACCGCAACAACAACAACAACAGCAACAACGTCCGTATCAGCACAGACAGAGAGTGGCTGATCGACGTTTTGATCCATTGCCAATGTCGTACGCCGAACTACTGCCCGAACTACTCGGGTTAGGGTTTGTTGAGTTACGTACAATGGCTCCGCCAACAGTGTTGCCTCCCGGATATGATGCCAACGTCCGCTGTGACTTTCATTCCGGGGCACCAGGGCACCACACTGAGAAATTCCGGGCTTTGCAACACAAGGTTCAAGACTTGATCGATGCCAAGGCGATCAACTTTGCTCCGGTACCCAATGTAGTGAACAATCCTATGCCTCAGCATGGTGGGCATAGGGTGAACAATATTGAAGGAGCAGAAGCTGAAGATCTATTTGACAGTGTTGATGATGTCCAGACTTCCTTGTTGACTGTGAAGGGCGGTCTGATGAAGGGGGGTGTCTACCCGGGCTGTAATGAGGGTTGTTTGGGTTGTATTGAAGTTGTTAATGGGTGTGACCAGTTGAGGGCTAGTATTCAGAAGTTGATTGATGAAGGTTGTGTCCAGTTCAGTAGGGCTGTCAAAGATATTGGGCCGGTGTCGAATGTCACCATCTATTTTAAGCCGGTTGAAGGACGAGGACAAGGGGTTGTTAGTTCATCTGTAGCAAGTGGTACCCCGGTTACCATTTCTACTCCGGTAACCATCAGTGCTCCAACTACTATCGTTGCGCCTGGCAGAAGACCAGTTGAGAATAGTAGGGCTGTCCCTTGGAGGTATGATAATGCCTATCGCAGCAATCGAAGGGCTGATAATCAGATGAGGCCAGCAAGTCAAGCGCCTGTGACCATCAGTGCACCGGTTAAAACTCCTGTGGTTGTGAGTCCTGTGGTGGACAACGTTGGTGGTCCAGGAGGTTTTACCCGGAGTGGACGACTGTTTGCTCCTCAGCCGTTGAGAGATGCTAATGCTGAGGCGTCTGCTAGGGCGAAGGGCAAACAAGTTGTTGTTGATGAGGAACCGGCTCAGAAGGAAGCTGAGGGTTCATTTGAAAAGGACGTGGAGGAATTTATGAAGATTATAAAGAAGAGTGACTACAAGATTGTAGATCAGCTCAATCAAACTCCATCCAAAATTTCAATTCTCTCTTTGCTGTTGTGCTCTGAGGCACACCGTGATGCTTTGCTGAAGATGCTAAACATGGTATATGTACCGCAAGAGATTTCCGCCAACCTGAGCATCATGCATGGTGTAGGTTTCACTGACCTAGACTTAACGCCTGAGGGTCGTAATCATAACAAAGCCTTACATATCACTATGGAATGTAAGGGGGCAGTTCTGTCTCACGTATTGGTAGACACCGGGTCTTCATTGAATGTCTTGCCCAGGCAGATTCTGAAGAAGATTGATGTTGATGGAGTTGTGCTCACTCCTAGTGACCTTATTGTGCGCGCTTTTGATGGATCCAAACGTTCTGTGTTTGGTGAAATTACCTTGCCGGTAAAGATAGGTCCGGAGGTTTTCGACATCATTTTCTATGTTATGGACATTCAGCCCGCCTATAGCTGTCTGTTGGGGCGTCCTTGGATTCACGCAGCAGGAGCAGTCTCGTCAACTCTCCACCAAAAACTCAAGTTTGTCTGGAACGGCCAAATTGTGACCGTGTGTGGCGAAGAAGAGATTCTGGTGAGTCATTTATCCTCGTTCAAGTATGTCGAGGTAGATGGTGAGATCCACGAAACATTATGCCAGGCATTTGAGACCGTGGCTCTGGAGAAGGTAGCTTACGCTGATCAGAGGAAGCCGGGTGCTTCGATTGCTTCGTACAAGCAAGCCAAGGAGGTTGTCGATTCTGGTAGAGCTAAGGGCTGGGGCAAGATGGTAGACTTGCCTGTCAAGGAGGACAAGTTTGGTATTGGTTATGAGCCTCTCCAAGCAGAGCAGAGTGCGGGTCCAAGTACCTTTACCAGCGCCGGGCTGATGAATCATGGGGACGTCTTTGCAACTGGTGGTGAAGACTGTGACAGTGATTGCGATCTAGACATCTGGGTTCGCCCGTGTGCACCAGGGGAGTCTATCAATAATTGGACGGCTGAAGAAGTGGTTCAAGTTACTCTTCAGACAGAGTAATTTTCCTTTGTTTTTATCATTTTGCATGAAAAAACCTACGTTCTGCCCAAGACGTAGTGGTTCATTGTAGGGCCTCATCATGTTTTAATGATTATCATAAATAAAGGACGTTTTGCAATCAAATTTTGTGATCTTTGTCTTTCCATTTTTAGTTTTCCTTTTTTTTCAAAACAATAAAAATGGCAATGTTTTTGTTTTTTGTGACTTTATTGAAATCTTTTTCTAAAAACAAAACATTAAACATGCAGAAGTGATCTTTTGGCATCCACTATGAACAGTTCTGTTATGCCTCGTCATGATTTCAATAATCCCATCTACCAAGCTGAAGAGGAGAATGAGGAAGATTGTGAACTCCCCGCAGAGTTGGTCATATTGCTGAAGCAGGAGGAAAGGGTCATCCAACCTCATCAGGAGGAGTTGGAGATTATTAATCTGGGTACTGAGGACGCCAGAAGAGAGATCAAGATTGGGGCTGCTTTAGAGGACTCTGTCAAGAGGAGGCTGATTGAGACGCTAAGAGAATATGTGGAAATATTCGCCTGGTCATATCAAGATATGCCTGGTTTGGATACAGACATTGTGGTGCATCGATTACCTCTTAGAGAAGAGTGTCTGTCGGTAAAGCAGAAGCTTCGCAGAACTAGTCCTGATATGGCTGTCAAGATCAAGGAAGAGGTTCAGTAGCAGTGGGATGCAGGTTTTCTGGCTGTTACCAGTTATCCACCGTGGGTGGCCAACATTGTTCCTGTGCCGAAGAAAGATGGCAAAGTCTGAATGTGTGTCGACTACCGGGATTTGAATAGAGCGAGTCCGAAAGATGATTTCCCATTACCTCACATCGATGTATTGGTGGATAATACGGCTCAATCCTCGGTATTCTCTTTCATGGACGGTTTCTCGGGTTATAATCAGATCAAGATGGCGCCAGAGGACATGGAAAAGACGACATTCATTACACCTTGGGGCACATTCTGCTATAAAGTGATGCCATTTGAGCTGAAGAATGCCGGTGCTACCTATCAGAGGGCAATGACGACTCTCTTTCATGACATGATGCACAAAGAGATTGAAGTGTACGTGGATGATATGATTGCGAAGTCGCAGACAGAAGAGGAGCACCTGGTTAATCTACAGAAGTTGTTCGACAGATTGGTCAAGTTCAAACTGAGGCTGAATCCGAACAAGTGTACGTTTGGGGTAAGATCAGGGAAGCTGTTAGGCTTCATTGTCAGTGAGAAAGGGATTGAGGTTGATCCAGCGAAAGTCAAAGCTATTCAAGAGATGCCTGAACCGAAAACGGAGAAGCAAGTCCGTGGGTTTTTAGGGAGGTTGAACTACATCGCAAGGTTCATATCTCACCTAACGGCCACGTGTGAACCAATTTTCAAACTACTTAGAAAGAATCAGGCGATCAAGTGGAATGATGATTGTCAGAAGGCTTTTGACAAGATAAAAGAGTATTTACAGAAACCTCCAATCCTCATTCCTCCAGTTCCAGGGAGACCATTGATAATGTACTTATCAGTTACCGAGAACTCGATGGGGTGTGTATTGGGGCAGCATGACGAGTCTGGTCGAAAAGAGCATGCCATATACTACCTTAGCAAAAAGTTTACCGACTGTGAAACAAGATATTCACTGCTCGAGAAAACTTGTTGTGCTTTGGCCTGGGCTGCTCGCCGACTGAGGCAGTATATGTTGAACCATACTACCTTGTTGATTTCTAAGATGGATCCAGTCAAGTACATCTTTGAGAAGCCGGCTCTCACCGGGCGTGTTGCTCGATGGCAGATGATTTTAACAGAATATGATATCCAGTACACGTCACAGAAGGCCATCAAAGGTAATATTCTGTCACACTACCTTGCCGAACAACCAATTGATGACTATCAGCCTATGATGTTTGAATTCCCTGATGAAGACATCATGTATCTGAAGATGAAAGATTGTGAAGAGCCGCTTGTCGAGGAAGGACCGGATCCGGATGACAAGTGGACACTGATGTTTGATGGGGTTGTGAATATGAATGGTAACGGTGTTGGGGCAGTGTTGATCAATCCAAAAGGGGCCCATATACCTTTCTCTGCCAGATTGACTTTCGACGTCACCAACAACGAAGCTGAGTATGAGGCTTGTATCATGGGGATAGAAGAAGCCATTGATCTGAGGATCAAAACTCTTGACATATTTGGAGATTCAGCTCTAGTGATCAATCAGGTCAATGGAGATTGGAATACAAACCAGCCACATTTGATTCCGTATAGAGATTACACCAGAAGAATACTGACGTTCTTCAAGAAGGTGAAGTTGTATCATGTCCCCCGGGACGAGAATCAAATGGATGATGCTTTGGCTACTTTATCTTCCATGATAAAGGTTCATTGGTGGAATCATGTACCACATGTTGCGGTGAATCGACTCGAGAGGCCTGCGTATGTGTTTGCAGCCGAGTCTGTTGCGATTGATGAGAAGCCGTGGTATTATGACATCAAGAACTTCCTCAAGACTCAGGAGTATCCTGAAGGTGCATCGAAGAATGACAAAAAGACCCTGAGAAGGATAGCTGGAAGCTTTTATTTGAATCAGGATGACGTGTTGTATAAAAGGAACTTTGACATGGTCTTGCTCAGATGCGTGGATAGACACGAAGCAGACATGTTGATGCAAGAAGTGCATGAAGGTTCGTTTGGTACACATGCTGGTGGTCATGCGATGTCAAAGAAACTGCTGAGAGCTGGTTATTACTGGATGACTATGGAATCCGATTGTTTCAAATATGCTCGGAAGTGCCATAAGTGTCAAATCTATGCTGATAAGGTGCATGTACCACCAAGCCCGTTGAATGTCATGAACTCGCCTTGGCCGTTTGCCATGTGGGGCATTGATATGATTGGGAAGATTGAGCCTACTGCTTCGAATGGACATCGCTTCATCTTGGTTGCGATTGACTACTTCACCAAGTGGGTGGAAGCAGCTTCCTTTGCTAGTGTTACCAAACAAGTGGTTGCCCGGTTCATCAAGAAAGAAATCATCTGTCGTTATGGAGTCCCTGAGAGAATCATCACTGACAATGGTTCAAATCTCAACAACAAGATGATGGAAGAATTGTGCAGAGATTTCAAGATTGAACATCACAATTCTTCTCCTTACAGACCGAAGATGAATGGTGCTGTAGAGGCGGCTAACAACAATATCAAGAAGATTGTGCAGAAGATGGTCGTAACGTACAAGGATTGGCATGAGATGCTGCCTTTCGCTTTGCATGGGTACCGTACTTCAGTGCGTACGTCGACCGGGGCAACCCCCTACTCCCTTGTGTATGGTATGGAAGCAGTCCTGCCTGTTGAAGTGGAGATCCCTTCTCTGAGGGTATTGTTGGATGTCAAGCTGGACGAAGCCGAGTGGATTCGTACAAGGTTTAATGAGTTAAGCCTTATAGAAGAGAGACGGTTAGCAGCTGTGTGCCATGGGCAGTTATATCAGAGAAGGATGAAGCGAGCCTTTGATCAGAAAGTGCGTCCTCGGACATTTCAGACTGGTGATTTAGTTCTGAAGAGGATCCTTCCTCCCGGTACAGATAACAGGGGCAAGTGGACTCCTAATTACGAAGGTCCATATGTTGTGAAGAAGGTCTTCTCCGGTGGAGCCTTGATGCTTACAACTATGGATGGTGAAGATTTTCCGTCCCCTGTTAACTCGGATGTAGTCAAAAAATACTTCGCATAAATTGACCCGCTGGACAAAAAGAATAAAAGAGTCTAGGCAAAAAAGGGCATCCCGGCGAACCAAAAAACAGAAAGAAAAGGTTCGGGCAAAAATTAGGGATAAAATGAAAAGAATTTGTACACCCGGTAAGTCGAAAACCCGCAAGGGCGGCTTAGGCAAAAATGGGTATCCCGGTGGATTGAAAACCCGAAAGGGCGGTCCAGCCAAAAGAGGGATTAGAGCGAAGACTACAGTCTGAGTTATCTGTACTTCATCATGCTTCGTCAGCTGCCATCTCGAAAGATGTGATCGGTCCAGTCAGTCCTCTCAGAAAGCAAGGAGTTGGGAGGAAAACGGATGATCTATGAGTCATAACAGAATTGGGAAATAGTGGATGCCGTGTTCACATTGCCATTAGGATAGTTTATTTTCCTTTTGTGCGCAATTACCTCTTCCTAGGAATTGCTTCCCAATGTATCTGCCTTTTCAGGCACATTTTCAATCAATAAAAGTCGTTATTCAGATAAATTGCTCTCTTGTTTTTACTTTTACTGTTTTGTTTGCAAAAATGTCCGAATTTTTGGTAAACATTGCATATAAAAACATGAAGGCTAAACAATAACGTGCAAAAGATTAAAACATTTGAAAATCATTTTGAATGTTAAGGACACTTGAGCGTATCTTGTCCATGTATCCCCTGGGGGGGCATCTGTTATTCCGTTTTGCAGGTCGTCACTTGTGGGCATTCTCCAGCAGTTAATTCCCAGAATAAAACTTTTCTCCTAGCTATAGATTGGTTAGGTCGTCCCCGAGTGGAGCGGGTTTTCATGAGATATTTCTCCAGCAGAGTTCATCCTACCAGTGGGGTGGACGGGTTTCAGTATCAGAGTGATATGTGCATCTCCAGCTTGAATCTATTCTACCTGTGGATTGTGTGGGTCGTCCCCGGCGGAGTAACAGATATTCCCCAAAGCAAAGTTTATCCTACCTGAGGCTTGTTTGAGTCTTCCCCAGTGAAGCCGCTTTATCACTCCCCGGTAAAGTCGTCTTGTTACTCCCGTCGAATATTATCCCCAAAGTGTTGCCTGGTTTATCTTCCCCAGCGGAGCAGTTATTTCCCAGAGCAGAGTTCATCCTACTTGTGGATTGGTTGGGCCGTCCTCAGCAAAGTTGTCGGTTTGTCAGTAGCAAGTTGCTTTATTACTCCCCAGCGAGTTGCCTTGTCTCCCCCTAGCGGTGTTGTATTGATGGTTCCCCGGCAGTTGCCTTGTTTTTCCCCCTAGCGGATTTGTATCGATGGTTTCTCAGCACAGTCGTCCTGTGTATTCCCCAGCGGAGTTTTCATCATTTTGCATTTTGCATGTAGTGATCATTGCATCCTTAAACTGCGTAGCATTCCCAATCCATATGGAGCATTACGGCATAGAAAAACTCAAACATATGCATTCATGTGTTAACCCGATCAGACTGTATCTCCGGCAGAGGCGGATCCTTTTGTTCAACATCGGTACAGCATGTCTGCTACAGTTGCTCCTGACAGCATTCAGGATTGATATCCCCGTAGAGGTTTATTTCCTCACCCGTTGGTGACAGAAAGTTTGTTTCTCCCCAGTGAGATCCCCAGCGAGTGATCAGCCTTGCCTTGGCATACTTAAGATGTCATTCTTGTGATACCGGTAAGTGTCGTGTCAGCACCCGCGTGTGTTTCTTTGATTGGTGTCGGTAAACACCATTGTTTCGGTGTCGGTAAACATCGAGTCTCACCCCAGTCATCAGTAAATGTCTGGTCATCATTTTTTGGTGTCGGTAAACACCATTGTTTCGGTGTCGGTAAACATCGAGTCTCACCCCAGTCATCCGTAAATGTCTGGTCATCATTTTTTGGTGTCGGTAAACACCATTGTTTCGGTGTCGGTAAACATCGAGTCTTACTCCAGTCATCAGTAAATGTCTGGTCGTTTTGTTTGATGTCAGTAAACATCATCTTTCGATGTCGGTAAACGTCGAGTTTCCTCAGTCATCGGTAAATGCCTGATAATCCCCAGCTAGAGATCCCCAGTAGAGTCATCGGTAAATGTCCTATCTGGTTTCTAGTTGCAAATATTTGTTTTTTCCCTTCCCCAGTGAAGTGTTCCCCAGTCATCGGTAAATGTCCGGCCGTTTTTGGATGTCGGTAAACATCATCTTTCGATGTCGGTAAACATCGGGTCTCATCCCAGTCATCGGTAAATGTCTGGTCGTGCTTTACTTTCTTGTTGATAAAATCAAAATCCCCAAGAGTCGTCAGTAAACGTCTTGTCTGATTCCGTTACAGATATATTTTGTTCCTCCCCAAGCAGAGGTGCCATCGGTAAATGGCCCCGTTTGCTTCGATATCGGTAAATATCGAACTCCCAGTTGGAACAGCCATCGGTAAATGGTCTTGTTGAAGTTGATATCGGTAAATGTCAAGTTTCTTTGAAGCCACCATCGGTAAATGGTCTTGCTTCCCTTTACATCAAGTTGTTTCCCAGCAGCCATCGATAAATGGTCTCGCTGAAGTTGATATCGGTAAATATCAAATTTCCAGTTTCTAACCATCGGTAAATGGTTTCGCTTTTCTGAAGTTGTCACTTGCAGTCGTCATCGGTAAATGACGTGGTTCTTATTGTATCATATCCGGAAGAGTGCAAATTTCTACGGTTCTTTGGTATTCAATCCCTGTGTACCCTGAAAGTCTGACAGCCGTTGCTATCATCCGTTCGGGTTCCCAGCTGATTGAATAAGGGCAGCTGTAGCACCTCAAATTTGCACCTACCTTTTGTACATACATTCTCATATTAGGTCATAGCATTAACATGGTCCACTGGATAACATTGCATTGTCCCTTTTGCCCAAGTGCAAGCCATTCAGAAGAATTAGGTCAAACTGGTCAGGAGATCAGTCAGTCAAGCAAGCCAGTGCAATTTCCATTGAGACAAGGCCCTAGGGTTGGTTCAACATGTTCACATGACCTAGGGGTCCTTTTGAAGTGATTTGGTCAAGGTTTGATTGCTCAGAAGTCATCAGTCAGTGTGCAGTCTACAAGAAACCCTAGAAAGTCAACTGTTGGTCAACTGTGCATTTAATTAGTGATTGGATGGTGGGAATTGGTTTGAGAGATCTCATTCATGTCCATATAAGCCTCATATAACATGTCAAGCATCCACATTGAAGAATTTGAAGTCAAACAAGAAATTTCCAAAAATAGAAAGTTGACCTGTAATTGAAATTTGCCAAAAATGGAAAGTCTTGATCCTCAAAATTACATCATCATAGAAGCTTCAAATGAATTTTTGCCCAACATGAAAGTTGAATATCTTTTCCTCCCATTTCCAAAAAGTCCAAGAACACCCAATTCCCATGTATGGTTGGCAAGTTATGATCCAATCATTCTCAAAAAAATTTGAACTTCAAAGTGGCATATCTTCCAAACCATTTGGCCAAATTGGGTAAGGTTTTTTGCTACAAGTCCTATTTGATGTGCTCTATCCAAATATTTCATCACAATTCACCAAAAATTTACCAATCAAAATGGCCTTTTCCAAGTGACTTGAATTAAATTAAGTGAGGTGAAAAAATGAGTTTTCAAATTAAGCCTTTCCAATGCATTTTGCCATTTGGAAATGATCAGAAATCATGTTTGGAGTTTGTCCAAGGCCCAATTCGCAGCTGTAGCACATGGACATGCAACATGAGTAGAATTTCACTAATTACCATAACACTTCATTTTGAGCCAAAACCAATTACACTTCCATTAACCATGATTAACAAATGCTAAACAGAGTATATATTCCACCTTTTCTGTTGAAAAACCCTAGCACACCTTGCCAAACCAGAAAAAAATCCACTTTGCTCTCAAATTCTCATTTTCCTCACCTTGAACTTTTTCTGAAAATTCCCAAAGAAGCTCGTGCCTTGTTGTTTTTTCCACCATCCACCAACATTGTTGAAGCTTTTGCAAGCCCTAAACCACAACTGTAAAGCCTCTCACTACCACTGTTCCATTGAGTCACTTCCATGGCAGTTGGATTTTGGAGCTGAATCGTGCTAGCTGAGCCTCAAGTTCTCCTTCCATTCATCAACACCAACCTTAGTGTGCATCAGTTTCAGCTTTTTGAGGCCAAAGAACCATCAAATCACAACTGCTCTTCAAATTTGGTAAGTTTTCGACCCTAACCATTTCCAAAATCATGACATGCTTTAGAAAGATCCTTTCATGCTGATTACAATGAAGTTTGAATCGTGTAAAATGGTTGCATATTGAGAAAGTTATATGGAATTTATGTTTGACATTACAACATGTTTTTGCTTGATCCATGCTCTTTAGCTCAAGTTAATAGAAAATAGGGTTAGATTTGGTTTGTGCATTGTTAGACGAGTCGATTGCCATGCTCACTTCCCAATTCTGGGAAATTTGTTCTTCATCATGAAGAACACGACACTGTAGCTCGAACCCTAGAAGCCATTGCCCAGATTTTTCATGTTTGGATCGTGTTTTTGTGTTTTCTGCATGGAGTTACTGTTCTATTGGGCCATGACCAATCATATTGCAGCATTCCCTTAAGTGAAACGCTGCGTTTCACTTAAGGGACGAGATAATTACACAATTGCCATTTCCGTGTTTTAATTTTAATTAATTCATTTTATTTTGCAATTTTATTTCATTTGCCATGGCCATCTTACAAAAATCATAAGTGCTTCAATTTTTATCCAAATTTCATGGGGTTTTTTGTGATTTGCTCATCTTGATCTCTTGCTTTTTATCATGATTTTTCCAGATTTTTTGCATGTATGGATTTTAAACTGTGCTAGGGTTTGTCATATGTGTCCATTTTATGTATGTCTTGCCAAATCAATTGTGAAATGATGATACATTATCCAATGCCTCTCAAACTTTTTGTGCTCAAACTAGACACATTCATGGTGATTTTGGTGTAGAGTTTGTGAATTTATCATTGCTGGTTTGTGAGTTATGATTTTTTGAATAGGGGTGTGACAATTTGTGTCACACCATTGATGTCCAACTTCATGACTTTAATTACCTTGCCTAATGAACTCAAATTGGTCTGATTTTTTGCATGAACATGCATATGTATGTTGAGAATGTGTATGAATGTTTCTGGAATTTTGGAATGGATTTTCTATTTGATTGATAATTTCTCCCCTGTTTGACCAAAATGTTGACTTTTGTGACACATGATGCCATATGATTTGTGAAATTCTCATACATTATTGGATGGCCATGAAATTTGACATGTAATTAGTACACATCTTAAGGTTTATCATGGTTTTAACCCCTCTCATTTCTAATATGTTGTCACTGATTTATGATTTATTGAAGTTGGTGCATGTTTGGTTGACTTCTTTGAGCATGTTTGAACTTGCTCTGCCTTTCTGATTTTCATTTCCCTACTTCCCATGATCCAATTGAGCTGAAATTTGGTGTGCTATTCATGTTATGGATGATGTTTGATCATGAATTATTTGAGATTTTTTTGAATTGTTTGTGATTGGATTTGAGTTGCATATTTCTGTTGACTTCTTTGAGCTTCCATATGCCATGCTTTGACCTAATTTGCTTATGAAATGATGATGATGATTGATATGAGCATGAAATCAATTGGGTTTGTTTCTTGATTGTTTGAACTTGATTTTGGACACTTGTCATTTTCTGTTTTGACTTTTTTATCTCTTTTTGACCCTAGGCTTGTCCTAGTGGTCATGTTGCTCATGTTTAAGTTTGTTGTTTCAGGTTAAGCAACAAATACCCAAAGAGACCAATACAAATTGGTTGAGTTTGATTGATTATCATGACTAACTTGTTTGTTTTGTAGGTTGCTTGGCTCACATGCTTTGAGCCTTCTTTACTTCATGTAGTCTGGAAGACCTGGCCTGTTACTTGGCCAGGCAACTGTCTGAAGTCCTCCTTAAGAGGCAATGTTTGTGATTGTTTACAATTTGTCCTTGTACATATTCAAAGACCTCCTAAGTGAAGAGGAAATTGGTAGAATCCAAGAGATATGCAACCTATCTCCTACTATTCTGTGTGTCACTCACCTTGCTCACACCACTTGTGTTGATGCATAGTGAGTAAAAACCCAAGATCTATAGAGTCTAACTTGTGGAGAGAGTTCCTACTTTCTGAACTCTCACACCTTCTGATATTCAAATGCTCTCCCTGACCTGGGATAAGAGCAATGAGGCATACCCCTCATCTCCTCTCATCTGCTTCACCTTGGCTCTCAATGTCAAGGTTAAGAGCACCGTTAACCCTATTCCAGTTGGCTTCAATGCCTAACCTTTGTATGAGCCCATTACTTGTGTATAGTGTGTGCTACTTGTGTTTGTGTGTTTGTTTGACTTGCTTCCTGTGCAAGTTAGGTGTAGTTTGGCTTGCTTCCGGTGCAAGTTAGGTTAGGTGTGGCTTGCTTCCTGTGCAAGTCATGTTTAGGATAGGCTTGCTTCCTGTGCAAGTTAGCTAGAAACCTTAACTTAGGGATGAATTTGCATGATAACATCTAGGCTCGAGTCGTAGTCTCCCTAGTTGTTTCTCCCTCTGTTATCTGGTTAGGCTAGTCCTGTGTCCTTCCGTAGGGGAACTACGTCGCCCTGACCCTCATACCAGATGAGGTACGTAGGCAGGAGATGAGCTGATCTCTCCGGGCGCCCTTTTTATTTTTCAACATTTGTGTTTCAACCCCCTTGTGTGTGTTCTGGTTCGGATGCTGATGTAAGCCCAGTGATTGGCATTCAGGCTCCACGTTTGCCTTTGCCTTTGTTTGTTTGTGTGCGTGTCAGCCAAGCTACGAATGCTCTGATTCTCCTTCGTCCAAGGAGATACGTATGCATAGGATGCGATATCCTAGCGAGCATGTGTCTTCCCCGGTCCGAACTACTTCGACTCTGATGTCTATGCCTGATAGACTAAGTAGGCCCAGGATGCGGTATCCTGCCGAGTCAGTTTCAGTCTGTTTTCTTGTGTCTCTTTCAGCCAGTGTGTGTGTGTGTGAGCAGTGTTTTTAGCAACCATTATTCCTTCTTATTGTGCGTGGATCCCGTCGAGTACGACGGATGCGTAGGGGTGCTAATACCTTCCCTTCGCATAACCGACTCCCGATCCCATTCTCTTTGGTCGCGAGACCATTTCTTTTCCAGGTTTACTCTGAGTGTTTCCTTTCCCTCTTTTGGGATAAATAACGCACGGTGGCGGCTCTGTTGTTCTTGTTTTCCCGCCGGTTTTTCGCGTAATGCGACAGAGTGTGGTAGAGGAAACAAGTGTGGTAGAAGAATATAATTGAGTATTGATGAAGATGATTTGATATTGTTGATATGAGAGGCTATTTATAGATGAATGAGTGAGTAGGTTTGCAACCTAAGATGAATGTGATTGGTTTCATGGAATGGCAAGAGAAGACAAGGGAATGACAAACTTCAGAAAGCATGTGAGAGATAGCATGTGAGGAATCTCTTCTAGGCGCATGTGAAGAATCAACATGTAAGGGAAGATGCGCCATTCCTCTTGGAGCCTACATGTGATTCTTCACATGAAAGGAAGAGGCTCCCTTCCTCTTGGCGCCTTAGTGTAAGGCAATGGGAAGGGGCACCCTTCCTAGTGGCGCATAAGACCAATTTTTGTGAAGAGGCCCCAGTTACTTTATGGCGCCTAGGTGGGAATCTCAGGGCTCAGGCGCATGTGTGTTCTTGTCACTCTTTTCTCTGCATGGTTGATTCTTTCTACTACATGCATGGTCAAGTTTGTACAAACAATGACCAAGTTATCAATGCAACGACCAAGTTAGCAATGAAACATTATTTATGTTGTGTGGATGAACAACTTAGCAATGCATTCAATTCCCTTAAAGATATCTACATATTTAATATTTCAACAAAATGTCTTCCACACAACATTACATGATCAGTGCCCATGTCGAAGGTGAAATATTTGATCATCAGTTGTTCGGTTTTTGTTTTCGAAACACAGAGGTAACTCGGTTTACAATAAATCGACGATCAAATTTTTCACATCTGAAACAAAGAATAGAAAAGAAATTGCAATGCAGTAATGTGGGCCAAATCATTTATAAAAATCCGGTTTGGTTTGTAGAAAACCAGGTTAAATTTTATCAGAAGAAGATTTGAGATGATGATGATATTCAGCATATGTTTGTCAGTCACGAACAATCTGGTTACATAGATATAGAGTTGTATATATTACCACATCAACAACAGGTGTCTCTGTACATTGATCAGTCACAAGTGTTTTGTGAGACTGATGACGAACAAGCTGAGGTGAATGTTCTAGATGACAAAGAAGAAGAATCTGAAATCATGGTTGATTCGATGGTGAATGCTGAAGAGGAAGAGGAGCCAATACCAACAAGTTATGTATACTGCCCACCCCAACAGATGACAAGGTTAAATTTGGGTTCAGATGAACCTTTAGCAGATGTATGGTACAATCCTTACGTGCATATGCAAGGATCTTTGAAACAAGGAGACACATTTCGCACAAAAGAGGAATGTGTAAGAGCCATTAAGAAATTCCACATGCAACTATCAGCTGATTTCAGAGTTGACAGAACTGACGCATCGAGGTATAAAGTTTATTGTCCGAATGAGCACTGCCTTTTTATGTTGTCAGCTTCGTACCGGAAGAGGAGCGAGTCTTAGGAGATTTGATCAATGGGTCCAGATCATACAAGCATGCTGACAAACCCAATCCAGGATCATCGTAAATTAAGCTCTCAGCTAATATGTGATGAAATATTATCTGTTATTAGCGACAATCCATCATTAAAGGTGAGTCCAATAATCTCGCATATTAGGGCAGAGTACGAGTACACTCCATCATATAGGAAGGCATGGATAGCTAGGACAAAATCTATTGAAAAAGTGTTTGGCAATTGGGAGGAGTCTTACAAACAACTTCCAAAATACTTGTTGGCTCTAAAACAATATGCTCCCGGGACAATTGTCAAGCTGGAAACAAATTGTCCGCCTATACACCAGATGGTACGTGTGCTGTTGGAAATAAAATATTTCACCGTCTATTCTGGGTATATCAACCAGGTATCATAGGTTTTTTTTTCTGTAAACCAATTATACAAACTGATGGTACATGGTTGTACGGAAAATACAAAGGAACGTTACTGATGGTAGTGGCACAAGATGGGAACATCAATATTTTTTCAATCGTCTTTGCCCTAGTTGAAGGGGAGACTGCTGAGGGATGAAGTTTTTTCCTAAGAAATCTTTGTCTTCAAAGGCATCCGTAACCTACCAATAATCGCTTTGGTGCATGCTACATATTTCAGGCTAAGGGCGTTGTTTGAAACCAGACGCTTAAAATGGAGTTCAGTGTTGCAATCTGGACAGTTGTTCAGTGATGCTTCGATGAAATTCATCAGACATGAAGCTGCCAAAGCAAACACACATGTGGTTACGGTCTTTGACCGAAGTAAAGGCTGGTTTAGTGTTGTCGAGTCCATGGATCACAATGAGGGCATGCCGATGGGACAATACAGAGTCGAACTAGATAGAGGTTAGTGCGACTGCAGAAAGTTCCAAGCCTTTCGTACCCCCGCTCCCATGTCCTTGCGGCATGCTCAAAGGTTCGAAGGGATCCATCATACTTGTTATCTGAAGTTTACAAAATCGTCAGTCTTTCAAATGTTTATAAAATTAGTTTTTTCGTAGTGGCAAAAGAGGATTATTGGCCAGAATATCAAGGGGACATCGTCTGGCACAACGAAGTTATGCGAAGGAAGAAAAAGGGTCGCCCAAACAGCATCCGAATTTGAACCGAAATGGATACGGCGAACAAAATGGTTAGACTATGTAGTTCATGCCGTCAACTAGATCACAATCGTAATAACTGTCCTAGTCTTAGAATGAGCACAACCAGATAAATTTACATGTACCTCTATTGCAATATATGAAAAATTAAATTTATTTCGTATTAGACGTCTGTCACGAAAGTACCATTGCATAAACAATAACACATATAATTATAACAAATACAAGAACTATGCAATTACAACCAGCAAAACAATTTTGAACATGTAATGCATCATCCTACGAGCGTCTTGGTCTGTCTTAATATCCACCAATTCGCGTAATTCTCCGTGTTGGTTGAACGTGGACACAAGCCATTGTATTCTTCTAATCCGTTCACCCTCTCCAATTTCTCCCTCTAACCAATTGTACAATGTCCGATTAAGACGTTCAAGCATATTTGTGTTCCAAAGTCGAATCTGTACCGGAGCCGCAACGGCAGAAAATATTACATCAGCACTTTGTTTTTGAATGTATGCAGACATTGTTGAAACAGGGAAAATTGAAATTGATGGTGGTTGAATTGTATTAGGAGATGAGTTTGAGTGAAAAATATTGCATCCAATGCGTGGTATTTATAGAGACGGACAAAACATGTGGGCGCTTGAGGGATTCACGCCCACATGACAATCACATGCAGCCAGATGAATTAGCGCCCACACAACCAAATGCACCCAAGCGCCACTAGCATTGACGCCTCCTCATGAGGCCCAATGCAGGTGCCACTAGTATTGGCGCCTCCTCATGAGGAGCGCAATGCATGCGCCAATGCTAGTGGCGCCTCCTCGTGAGGAGCGCAATGCATGCGCCAATGCTATTGACGCCTCCTCTTTATGCATTGGGGGTGCCCCAGTTCATCTGACGCATCCTCTACCAAACCTGGTTATTTTGATAATTTTTTTAAATAATTAGTTATTTTGAAAAAAAAATAAAAATAATTATTATTTTGAAAAAAAATTCCAAACTTTTACCTACTTCCTCTTCAAGAACACCCATATTAATCCTATTTGAATCTGCTCAAACTTTAACAAAATTCAAGAAACCGATATCCTGAATTTCACAAAACTCCCAATATCTTTATATCTGAGTACAATTATCGTACTATGTAATCAAGCTTCATGTTAATCCTATTCATAGAGGATATGAATTCTACTATTTTCATTAACTTGTGCCATAAGACAATGATTCAATTAGTAAAAAATATGAGCATACAAAAGTATATAGACAATCATGAATATGGTATCTATCGGTTATATATAACTGTCAACTGAATAGGGTTTCAGAGTTATAGATATATCCAAAACCAACAATGCTTAAAACCAACAGTGCAACAGTAACAATTGACCCCAAACTCCATATAATATAACTATACTTAATTCGATTCAAAGCCATAATTCAGAAAGAAAGGAAATAGCATAACAATAACCAATTTCTTTTTCTACATATCATTACAATGACATTCAAGATTAGCCCATGGTTCAAAAAGTTACAGAATAATTAAACCTGTAATTTAAAGCCTAGTGTCGAGGGTGAGGCACAAATTGGTATTATTCTCCAGCTCAGCCAAGTGATTATGCATGAAAAGGATACCACATTTTCTCTGGGAGAAGCAATTTAAGCATTCTAAGAGAAACTTGAGAAATACTCATCAATCTGCATAAAAATGCTCAGTAGACATCAAAGAGTAAAGGTAATCAGAAGAACTGTTACCCATGGTTTTAAACTGCTTTCCACAAGAACGGCGACAGTAATTGTGACTACAAGTCTACAACCTATGCTTTTCAAGATCTCAACAACCACATCAAATCCAGCTATATCTGACAACAATATTCTACATATCAAATATCATAACATAACCACCACAACTGTAATTAAAAACCTTACTTATATGATAACAAGATGTGCATAAAGTAAACTAGGGTGTTACAATTTGATTACATTACATGTTTTAACTGAACCAAAATAAAAAACATAACGAACAGGCTTTTCCTTTCTATTTTACAGGTAAACCGAATGCTAAATTAAGCCGATAAATAAGAGACTCGTCTGTCATCATTCATTAACTATGAAAATATGGAATACACAAAAATGCTCATCATCAATTCATCACCACTATCACTAATTACTACCATAATAACTAATAACTAACATGTGCTTGTGATCAAAACCATAAACACATCCAACCAAGCCAACAACATATAAACAATTTCATCAATTACACCATATCTTGATAAAAACAAAAAATTGCCATTTAGATCTATGAAACACTGGCACATATATAGACACGACACACAGGACTAGTTGAATAATGCGGTAATGCGGAATACCAAACACACACCTTCAATCTAAAGTGTCAATGCTACATAGTCATGATCAATCATCATCATCATGATCACTCTCATCACGGAAATACCCAGCTTTATTAGACTAAGATTTTTTGTTACTATGATGCTAGATTTTTTAAGACAAAAATTTCTAGTTCGTTAGATATACAATTTTATTATATTATTTTAGATTATATTTTATATCTTAAGATAAATAGAGTTATTGAAATTTAGCAAAAATAGAATAGAGTGAAATAGAAATTTTATTACTTTATTATTTCAATAATTAGCGATAAAAACAAAGTAAGTTTTTGATTCTGCTCATATAAAAGAGAAACAATAATGATGGAAAGTGATGAAAATTTTCATTCTACTCATATTAAAGGGAACAATACTCGTAGAAAGTGATCAATACTAGTAGAAATTGATGTAATTTTTTATTCCTCATATCTAAGGGAAACAATGCTAATGAAAAGTGATGAAATGAAATAAAATAGAATAATAAAATTTTATTATACTGGATCTGATTTTAATTAACTCAAACAATGTAATCTTATTCTATTTCATCTCATATCACTTCATATCATCTCATTGCATCAATTTAAGCAAAACCTTAGTCTAATAACTTCAGTTTCACAACATTTAAAAACTCTTATGTAGAATTTGTCCAGAATTGAAGAGGACTCATCTCTTACTAGAAACTCAACAATTAATTTGTTTTCAAAAGTAATGCTTTATTTATACGCTTAGATTATGTTTGGACATCTTAAAATGAAGATATAAGAATAAAAATGAACATAGTGAATCAACAAAATTAGAAGTACATACGATTAAAATGCATCGAAATCGATGACATCTTTTTAAATTTATTGAACTTTTCGCATTAGACTTTTTTCTATTGTATTATTTTTCAACATCATTTAATTTCTAGAACTCATGCATCCTATCCAAAAAAGCAAAGTTCTCACTCAGATGTTTCTTCCTTAAGACGTTCTCTCCATTCTACGAATGTTGGTGGTAGAGGACACCCTCGTTTCAAATAAGCTTGTATAAAATGCATCTTAGTAGCAATCTGTCTAATCAAGACAACCCGACCATTTAAATTATTTGGAGGGCAACTTAGCAGAGGGAAAACGATTTACGAAAAACTATGTCTTGTAAACTAAACTAAAACTCAGTCATATACATTTGATATAAGATGACTCATTTCAGAAAAATTCATCCACTTTATTGTCGTTGTGGGGACACCAATTTTACTAAGGATCAAAGGATTTTGAATAGCTTGTATTTGTGCATTAGTCATATAGAGTCGCATGTAATTGTCGCACCTCAAAAAAAGATGATAATGCGATCCCTCGCGATAGGACGCGGAAAAAAAAATGTTGTTCGAAATAGAGTCGCCACCAGGAACCTTTTAGAAATAAGAATAATGGTCATCGCAACCATATTCGGGTTCGGGAGTCGATTACGCAAGGGGAAGGTATTAGCACCCCTCACGTCCGTTGTACTCAACGGGAACCTTTTAGTCTGATTTTGCTATTTGACTGTTAATTGACTGTTTATCTGCTTGCTTCGAGTAATCAGAATTGATGATAGATGTGGATGAAGACCTCAGGATGGGGGAAATGGGAGGTTTTTTATTAGTGTGCTCGCGAAGATACAACAATCTCCTGCCTACGTATCCTTATGGTGCAATAAGGAAATCAGAGCATTCGTAGTTCGGGCTACTACGAATATTGGTTGTGTTTTGTTTTGATGAACGACTGTGTAGGTCGGCGTTCTAACGGCTAAACACTGGCTTGTCTACTCTCGGTGGAGGCTCTAGCACTGGTTTGTTGTGCGCATTAGAAAGGATTGACAGTGTTCTTTTTGAAAGGGTTTTGGTCACGCGGGGGTGACGAGTTGAATTGACGTGTTTGGATTTGATTGGTTTCGATCGCTCGAGGGCGAGAAGTTAGGTTTGATTTGTTGATGATTTGAGGAACGACGAAAGATTGAGCAATATGGTGTACACCAATCATTCAATTCTTTCGAGGAATAATAAGGCGAGCGCCTTCTATTCCCTTTTCGTTCGAATTGTTTTGAAAGTTTGTTTGTGGATGTTGAATACGCACGGTAGTGAGGCGTACACCTCCTACTTGCTTATTCAAAGAATAACGAGGCGTACGTCACCTATTCCCTTATCCAAGTTTATTTAACGTGTTTTAGTCGGAAGTCGATAATTTGTGCAATATGGCGTACGCCAATTATCCAAATAATCGAGAGACGGTGAGGCGTACGCCTCCCATCTTTTATCACCCGAGGTTTAAATTGTAAAAAGATATGTTTAGATATTGTAAACGATTTATGAAGATAGCTTGAATTTTGGGTTGGTAGGTTTGGATTTGTCGATGATTTGAGCAAGGTGGCGTACGCCAAATATTCAAATAATCAAGGAGTGGTGAGGCGTACGCCTCCCATTCTCTATTGAAGTTGTATAGTTTATTTTGTAAAATTGGGTTTGATATAAGAGGTGATTTGAGTTTATTCGATTGTGTTTTAAGTTTGATGACAAAAACTCGAGCAATATGACGTACGCCAATTATTCGAATAATCGAAAGATAGTGAGGTAGTTGATTTAGAAAATTGGGTTTAGAAATAATTTGAATTTAGAACTTATGTTTGATTTGAAAAATTGATTTGAAATTGTATGATTATTAGGGTTTTAATTGAATGACGAAAATCCGAGCAATATGGCGTACGCCAATTATTCGAATAATCGAGAGATAATGAAGCGGATGCTCACTATTCTCCTTTTCATTCAAAGATTAATTATTAAAAATAAAACTTTTAGAATTTATAATTAATTGGTGGAGTGATTTTAATTTTATGGAGTTTTAGGGTTTTAAATGAATGACGAAAATCCAAGCAATATGGCGTACGCCAATTGGTCGAATAGTCAAGAGATAGTGAAGCGGAGGCTTACTATTCTCCTTTTCATTCAAAATTAAATTAAATAATTTTTAAGAGAATACTATTTAAATACGGTGAATTTGAATTTATTTAGAATTAATATACTTTTGGGAAAGACTATTTGGTATTGGACCAACGTCAAACTTATTTATTAGAAAATAAAGTAAATTATTTGTTGACGTTAACCATTAATCCACCATTTAACTAATTATAATATTATAACAAGATAAAAAGGAGAGTTGAAAATAGTAATCGAAACCGAACTAATAAATATTTCTAATATTAGTGTTATCTTAATTTTAATTAAAACAATCAAGAATAGCTCATAAACCAAGTAGACCAAATTGGAATGTTTGGGAAATAAATAAAAAGTTAGGCCCTAAACATTGGATCAAAGAAGGCCCAAGGGACTTAAAGTAGTGTTATTTTCGGGATGGGCCACAAGGCCCAAAATCCTCTCCTACTCAGCCAAGTGGTACCGCCGAGAAGAGAAAAGGTTGGCCTCGGTTTACCTACCGCCACGCGCATCATTGTTCATTGATAACATCATAAAGATTTTGGGAACATAATCTGACAGCACCCAAGTATCTATCATCAATAACATTAATTTACTCTTAATAATATTTTAAAAGAAGAAACAATCACCCCTTAAAGCAAAGAAATAAATCAAAATAATTTTGTCTCTCTCTCTTAAAACGACTCTTCATTCTTTCTGGAAAATATCCTCTCCCTATTAAATCGTGTGCATGGTCCCACTCCAAAACTGCAGAGAGAGAAAAAAAATTTGAAAGGAAACCGATGAACACCCTTCGGTGTTCATCCTCAAACAAACCAGGACTCTAACATGAAGTTCAAAACTTCCAACGTGACAAACGACCACAATCCCCTCAAACCTCCAAATTCTCGACGGGATCTAGAAAACAGTAGCGAATCGGAACCTCAAAGGAAAACCTAATCTTAGCTTCTAACCCGTTTTCTATATCACAATCAACAGCAGAAATTAACGAGTCAAAATACAAGGTCAAAGCACTTTAAAGCAAAATAAAAGGGAAAGATTCTGCCGGAGCATCGTAGCCACGACGAAGACCTGACGACCATGATTACCTTCGGTGAGTATGTATGACGTTGTCCCTCTTCTTTTGCTTGTTGTTTCAAGTTTCTTCCTTTTCTTTCTATCCTTCTGTATCCACTCCTTGTTTTTTGTCTGATTCTGACTTTCTCCTCTAATTGATTGTCATTTCCTTTTGCACGCGATTGAAGGGGTCAAGCTCTTCAAACTTTGATTTTCAGTGTGAAAATCAGAGTTGAAATATAGAGTTTTAGCGGAGCTTTTCGGTGTAAGGTTCGTTTGGGATTTCAGCAGAGTGACGGTATTTTTCTTCTCTCCTTTTTCAATCGATTAGCTTTCCTTTTTATAGAGTGAAATGAGCTCCCCTAAATCGTGTGTGGATCCTTGGCAGATGGTGCAAAAAGGAATCATTCCGTTAGCATCAAATCTTTCTTTAGATTTTGGTGGGGACCAATGTAAATGTGGTACTAAACGGATTTGATTGTGGTCCCAAAAAATCTCCAAATGCGTGGCCGTCTTCACTGAATTTCCCATCTAGTTTTTACTACGGTGAAACCTTCAACAATTGAGGTAAGGAAATTGGTATTTACTGGCATATATTTTAACCTTAATTGATGACTTCTCAACTTCGATTCACAACACTTCTTCCGTTTTTGCTGATGTGAGGACTTAATACATTTAGGTATCAATTGTTGCTCAAGTATTTTCGAATCCTGTGAATCTTTGCCTTTGGTTTATCATAACAATTGTGTGCTTACAAGTCTTATGACCATTAAATTGATGCCATGATTGATACTTGGTTTGGTATTTGGTAGGTGATCTGAATGATATTTAGGATGCTTGATGATACTTGTATGGATGTTAACCTTGTTGATGGCTGAGCTTGGATTGCTAGTCTGTTGTGTTTTACATGGTGGTAGTCATGATTGCTCCTGTGATTCTATTACCATGAGGTTAGTCATATGTTGAAAACCTGTTAACTTGGAATGTGATGTTGTTAGCTATTGTGTTAGAAGTTTGAATGAAATTTTGCTATGGTAATGATTATTTTTGTTTTGGATACTTTGCTTGTGCGTGAGCTGATTTGTGGCTTGCTATGCTTGGTGATGCAGTAGTGGTTTGTGCAGTTTTTAGATTGTATATTTGATCAAGGTTAGATGGTTTGGTAACAGGTTTCTTCTTGTCATGGTTCAGCATCTGTCATGGTTCTCTGATAATAGGTTCTATTGTAACAGGTTTTTTTTTAAGCATACCCTGGCACTGTTTTGGTTTGGAGCATTATGGCGTTTAAACCAATCCCGTCTTTAATTGATGATTCATAATGCAATGGTCCTGCCGCTATAGCTAAACCTTATATCCCAAAAAGGTGAATCTTTAAATGTATCCTCATTTCCAAGTGTAGGCTAAGAGATACTCTCAACTGTGTTTAGCATGTTGGTTTTCTCGATTGTTTAACATCTCTGCTACCGACCAAAGCCCTATCCAGTTATTAACATCAACATTCTGGAACTGAATCATCTGTCTTGGAGTTGTTAACCATCCTGCCATTGGAGGACAATCATGTTGCCAAGGTCTGCAACATGGCCTGCTGTGGGAGGAATACTCTGAACTTGCGTCTGTAGCCGTTTTTTGTTTTTTGGGTGTGACGGCTTGTTTTTGCTGTTTTGCCGTTCGGTAGCTTGTGACTGTTTTTCTTCTTTTGATCATAATCTCTTTGGGAAAATCCTTACTCATTGTTTCTTTGAATCCTGCAGGTTTCACTCATGATACCAAGTTTATTGCTTCTGGAAGTGTTTTGGTGAAGAGAGTGCATGGAGTTGTCGTGGTCCACTGTCATGATGTTTTAAGCTTATATACTTTTTTATTGTAATGTCCTCAAGTCTTTAGATCATAGGCCATGGCTGTGTGTAAATCATGAGGTCTACCAATATAACTGTAAACTATGCCCCTTACAAAGTTTATTCTCAGAAGGATCGTGCCCATATGGAAAAAGAATGGTTTTATACATCTAAATTTGTATTTTTTGATCAAAAGTAACATTATTATGAAGTCCATAGAAAACTGTTTTATTTTCTTTCTTATAGGAATTAAAAGACATTGAATCTAAATCCTCAGGAAATTTTCTCAAGTCAGGACCAGGAAATGCAAATCCTAGGCCATCCGTTAAATAGCTCTTTAGACGTGGCCCGAGATGAGTAGAAAAAAATGCTCATTTAATAAGAATGCTCGCCATGAGACGTGATGGACCATAATAATGCACCAATCTTGTAGGTCGGCCAAAAGGACTTGTTGATATGAATCAATTTGTACTTATGAACCAAATGATGCTTTTTATAATCTTGAATTAATGAGACGTGAGCCTTCGAGGCAACCTATGCATGGAGTAGATGATGTCATTGACTACAATGACATGTACCATGCTCAATGAATGAATAACAATAATATGCATCTTAATCCAGTGATCCACTTAATAAACAAAAGCTTCTTTGTGATTATTCTAATCAGTTGATTATAGTGGATTAAATCTGTGTGTATAAGGTGAAATCACTTTGGAGGGTGGACTATAGTAGCTTTGAGTTTCAAGCGAACGATAATAAAATACTTGTGTTTTTATCTCTTTGTTATTAACTTTTAAGTGGTGTTCTTGAGTTGGTAAAAAACTTTTGTTTTATAAAACTCAATTTAAACCCCCTTTCTTATGTTTTTCACACCTTCGGGGTTTGTTTTAATTCTGACGGGGCTACCACTAGCAGATTGCTTACTAAGTGTGGGGGTGTTTTTCGTGACAGTCAAGAAAGATAACTTTGTGGCTTTCATAAGAATATTGGTGATTGCAATAGTCTTGCTACAGAATTCTGGGGTGTCCTTATGGGTTTGGAGCTTGCTTGGAAGAGAGATTTCAAGAACCTTATTGTTCAAGATGGCAAAAAGACAGTAGCAGATGCTCTCCAAGGGTCGCCTTTGAAGTCTAAACAAGGTTCGACTTTGGCTAGGCATATTCTTCTTCTCCTTCAGCATTTTAAAGAAGTGCATTCATTCACATTTTTAGAAAAACTATTAAGTGTGCTGATTTTTTAACCAAACTAGATTTGCCCAGTTTTAATGGTTGTATCTGATTCGATGATAATTTTTTTAGTAACGGTTCAAATGTCTATGAGACATGCTGCCTAATGTCTCCTCATTTTAGACCTTTGATCCTCCCATTTTACTAATAAATAAATATATATTTGATTAAACAAACTTAAAAAATTATTATTTTTATTATATGAGTTAAATAGTTTAAGTTTCAAATTCTGAAACGTCCCCAAAAAAAACTATTTACTTACATTCTGAATTTAAAAGAATATACATTTCAAATTCTGAGTTGTCACCAAAAAAAATTCTATCAATGAAAGCCCTAATCGTCACCAAAAATATATATTATATTTTATATTTCAAAGAATTTAAATTTCAAATTCTGAATTTATTACCATCAATTACATCTAAAGTTATTAGATTACTTTTCACAATATAAATTCATAATTTAAAAAACAAATACTTTTAAAATTACTGACTTAAATTTATTTATTTATCTTCTATTTTGCTAAAATTATATTTTTTTACTCTCCAATTTTTAAAACTAATATTTTGGTTCGCTATTGAACAACGCTGCATTATTTTTAGTTTTCAAAACTTTACTTTCATTAGAGAGGTACTTCATTTCAAAATTATTTTACCAAACAAAATTTATCTCAAAATAAACATCATTTTACTTTTTCAATATCAATTTCTTTCAGAATGCCATTAAATAATTAAAACTTCTTTCAAGTCATTATTCTCCTATACATTTATGACAATTTATAAAAACCTTAAACTATTCTTATTTTAGGATGGAATGAGTAAGCAATCAATAGACATTTATGAACTAATACAATATATCATTGTTTTTATAATTAATTTTATTTTTTATTTTATTTGTATTAAAATATTACAAATATATTAAAACAAACTTTTAGAATTTTTTTTCAAAATAACCATTATTTTCAAAAATATTTCCAAAATAACCAATTATTCAAAAATATTACCAAAATAATCAGGTTTGATAGAGGATGCGGCAGATGAATTGACGTACCCCCAATGCATGAAGAGGAGGCGCCAATAGCATTGACGCATGCATTAGACTCCTCGTGAGGAGGCGCCAATGCTAGTGGCGCCTACATTGGGCCTCATGAGGAGGCGCCAATGTTAGTGGCGCCTATGTATGTTTGATTGGTGTATGCGCCAATTCATCTGGCGCATACACCCCCTGCTATTTTTTTTAATTATTAATATTTAATTTTTATTATTTAATAAAAAAGAAATAGTAATGAAAAAAAAATTCATTGATGATGTCATAATTTGTTACATTGGACTGACAATAAACTAATGACCCGTCCGATTATAACGTCCCCCTGTTCCACATCCCGGTGCGTTAGTTTATCTCCTAGGTCTTCCACGATTTTCTTGAGGTGTTTAGGGTCTTTGTGTGCTGACCTGATCGAGCGATGGTTGGTTGGAAGGTCCAACGGAAGTTCCAGCGATATTTGATAGATGTGTCATCATTTGCTCCCAATATCCGGAGGGGCTCTGGCCAACGGCGCTTCCGTAATGGAGTTCGGTGCCCATGTCATCGTAGTTAGGGCGTTGTGGTTGAGTGAATTGGGGACGATATAGTTGCCCAAATTGGGTCATTGAGTCGTGTTGGAAACAAAGCAATGGTTTCTGGGGCGACTATAGTTATACAATGGTTGGGTGTTATTGATGGGGGGCTACGATGAAGTGACCCATATGAATCATCTGGGCTATAGACAGTTGTGGTTGCGGGGTTTGATTCTTTGTTTTATGTTTAAGTGAGAGGTATGAATGGATTGCGACGTTGGATGGTTGGTTGTTGGGTGGTTGGCATGAACGGGTTGCGATGTTGGGTGTTTGGTTGTTGTGTGTATGTGGTTGGTTGATGTTGTATGGTTGGTTGTTAGGTTTGGGTGGGTTCACATTGGTGTTGGGTGGTGAATTATTGGGGGGCATACGATGACGAAGCATGTTGGCGTGGATCCATCAAATACCGCGGCTCAGATTCAAATTGTTGAGTTGTTACCGATCTAAACTATGCCATATATTTTGTTGAGTCGGTCTTGCACCATGGATATCTGGTTCGTTCAAGATGTGTTGTCTTTGATTCCTCTATGGACGACACATGTCTTTTGCAAAGTCTCTCCAATCAGAATAATCCCATTGTGCATCAACTCTTTTTTGATGTCAAATCCCCAAACACGTGAGAGATTCTGGAATCTGTTGTAGCATTCAGAACTGCAGTTTGACCCGGTCACTCTGGTGCATTTCCACCATAGTGAATCGGATAACCGGTGTCTTCGTTGTCCAAACTGCAACATCGTCATGGTTCACATCATGATCGAGACCCAGATATGGCCTCCAGACAAACTGTAAAACAATACGAAACGATTAGATGGAAAATAATTTGAGAAGTATTTTTAAATTAAAATATAGTTGGGTAGGATTATTACATCATCATGTCCAATGTGGTCCAATAGATTTCGATAGACTACAATAGCGTGTTTCAGACACCTGTTGTAGTTCATTCCCCTTACTGACCACCTAAGATAAAAAAGAAGTGAAAAATATTATTTACTATTAATTATAATATAAAATATAATTAACTAAATGGTGAATGGTAAAGTGTTAGACTTACTTGGTTGCAAACGGGAACACGAATGGGCGCTCATCTATCGGGGCGAGCGACGACTTTCTTGACCAACCCCAAGCTTGAAGCTAATACGCACATGAAAAAAAATATAGGTATTCTTTTTTGTAGTTCTATACATTGCACTATATAGATGGGCCAATACAGCTGAAAAAGTGTTTGGCAATTGGGAGGAGTCTTACACACAACTTCCAAAATACTTGTTGGCTCTAAAACAATATGCTCCCGGGACAATTGTCAAGCTGGAAACAAATTGTCCGCCTATACACCAGATGGTACGTGTGCTGTTGGAAATAAAATATTTCACCGTCTATTCTAGGTGTATCAACCAGGTATCATAGGTTTTTCTTTCTGTAAACCAATTATACAAACTGATGGTACATGGTTGTACGGAAAATACAAAGGAACGTTACTGATGGTAGTGACACAAGATGGGAACATCAATAATTTTTCAATCGTCTTTGCTCTAGTTGAAGGGGAGACTGCTAAGGGATGATGTTTTTTCCTAAGAAATCTCTGATTGCACGTTGCACCTCAGCCTAACTTATGTTTGATCTCCGACAGACACCCTTCAATCATCAGTGCATATAATAACATTGACAACGGCTGGTAAAATCCTCCTTCGACGCATGTGTTATGTAATAGACATATTGCTCAGAATTTCATGCGGGAAATCAAAGATAAGACATTGCGGAAGAAGGTTGTCAATGCAGGTTACACATTATCAGAACCTTCTTTCAAACACTACCGCAAGGAAATAAGATTGTCAAACGAAGATGCGGTACGGTGGATCCATGGTATTCCTTTGGAGAAGTGGACTAGGGCATACGACAACGGTCAACGTTGGGGCCACATGACAACAAATCTTGTGGAATCAATGAACTCTGTCTTCAAAGGCATCCGTAAGCTACCAATAATCGCTTTGGTGCATGCTACATATTTCAGGCTAAGGGCGTTGTTTGAAACCAGACGCTTAAAATGGAGTTCAGTGTTGCAATCTGGACAGTTGTTCAGTGATGCTTCGATGAAATTCATCAGACATGAAGCTGCCAAAGCAAACACACATGTGGTTACGGTCTTAGACCGAAGTAAAGGTTGGTTTAGTGTTGTCGAGTCCATGGATCACAATGAGGGCATGCCGATGGGACAGTACAGAGTCGAAATAGATAGAGGTTAGTGCGACTGCAGAAAGTTCCAAGCCTTTCGTACCCCCGCTCCCATGTCCTTGCGGCATGCTCAAAGGTTCGAAGGGATCCATCATACTTGTTATCTGAAGTTTACAAAATCGTCAGTCTTTCAAATGTTTATAAAATTAGTTTTTTCGTATTGGCAAAAGAGGATTATTGGCCAGAATATCAAGGGGACATCGTCTGGCACAACGAAGTTATGCGAAGGAAGAAAAAGGGTCGCCCAAACAGCATCCGAATTCGAACCGAAATGGATACGGCGAACAAAATGGTTAGACTATGTAGTTCATGCCGTCAACTAGGTCACAATCGTAATAACTGTCCTAGTGTTAGAATGAGCACAACCAGATAAATTTACGTGTACCTCTATTGCAATATATGAAAAATTAAATTTATTTCATATTAGACGTCTGTCATGAAAGTACCATTGCATAAACAGTAACACATATAATTATAACAAATACAAGAACTATGCAATTACAACCAGCAAAACAATTTTGAACATGTAATGCATCATCCTACGAGCGTCTTGGTCTGTCTTAATATCCACCAATTCGCGTAATTCTCCGTGTTGGTTGAACGTGGACACAAGCCATTGTATTCTTCTAATCCGTTCACCCTCTCCAATTTCTCCCTCTAACCAACTGTACAACGTCCGATTAAGACGTTCAAGCATATTTGTGTTCCAAAGTCGAATCTGTACCGGAGCCGCAACGACAGAAAATATTACATCAGCACTTTGTTTTTGAATGTATGCAGACATTGTTGAAACAGGGTGTCGCATTACGCGAAAAACCGGCGGGAAAAAAAGAACAACAGAGCCGCCACCGTGCGTTATTTATCCCAAAAGAGGGAAGGGAAACGCTCAGAGTAAACCTGGAAAAAGCATGGTCTCGCGACCAAAGAGAATGGGATCGGGAGTCGGTTATGCGAAGGGAAGGTATTAGCACCCCTACGCATCCGTCGTACTCGACGGGATCCACGCACAATAGGAAGGAAAATGGTTGCTAAAAACACTGCTCACACACACACACACTGGCTGAAAGAGACACAAGGAAACAGACTGAAACTGACTCGGCAGGATACCGCATCCTGGGCCTACTTAGTCTATCAGGCATAAACATCAGAGTCGAAGTAGTTCGGACTGGGGAAACGACACATGCTCGCTAGGATATCGCATCCTATGCATACGTATCTCCTTGGACGAAGGAGAATCAGAGCATTCGTAGCTCGGCTAACACGCACACAATCAAACAGACAAAGGCAAACGTGGAGCCCGAATGCCAATCACTGGACTTACATCAGCATCCGAACCAACAACCACACACAGGAAACCAACTTCCAATCGTTGGACTTACGTCGGACTCCAACCAGAAAAGGAGAAACAACTCACACAAACAAAACAAAAGGGCGCCCGGAGAGATCAGCTCATCTCCTGCCTACGTACCTCATCTGGTATGAGGATTAGGGCGACGTAGTTCCCCTACGGAGGGACACAGGACTAGCTTAACCAGATAACAGAGGGAGACACAACTAGGGAGACTACGACTCGAACCTAGATGTTATCATGCAAAATCATCCCTAAGTTAAGGTTTCTAGTTAACTTGCACAGGGAGCAAGCTATCCTAAACATGACTTGCACAGGAAACAAGCTAAAGCACACACAAGCACAAATAGCACACACTATATGCAATGAAATGGGCTCAATCAAGGTTAGGTTTTAGTCGAGGGGTTATATCAACCTCAACAAACAAACCACTGTAATAGGGTAATGTTAGCTCTTAACCCTAACATTGAGAGTTAGGGTGAAGCTGATGAAGGGTGAGTGAAGATGAGACTTCACAGCTCTTATCCCTGGCCTGGGAGAGCTTAAGACAAGAATGTGTGGGTTCAGAAAGTGGGAACCCTTCTACACATTTGACACTGACTCAACTGTACAACTGTACAAGATCTTGAGTTAGTATCTGCAATGCATCAACACAGTGGTGTGAGCAAAGCAGATGACACACAGAATAGCAGGGGATGGATTGCACATCCCTTGTATCTGCCAATGCCTCTTCACTTAGGAGGTCTTTGAATATGTGCAAGGACAAAAGTAAACAGTCACAAACATTGCCTCTTAAGGAGGACTTCAGACAGGTGCCTGGCCAAGTAACAGGCCAGGTCTTCCAGACTACATGGAGTAAGGAAATTATACCTCAATGCAAATTTCTATCAAGCAAAGCAAAGCAAAGTTCACAAATAACTACTAGCAACTAATGTACCTGAAATCAGTCAAGCACAATTAGTATACCGGACACAAAGTTAAAACAAACAGCATAAGCCAACAGACAACACAGTCAAGCATATGTGCAAAGCACAAGCTCATAACAAGTGAGCTAAGCAACCTACAAAACAAACAATTTAGTTCATGATAAACAATCAAACTCATTCAACTTGTATTAATCTCTTTGGAGCATTTGCTGCTTAACCTGAAAAACCAAACTTAAACATGAGTAACAAGACCACTAGGACAAGCCTAGGGTCAAAAGGAGATAACAAATTTAAAACAGCAAGGGACAAGTGTCCAAAGTCAAGACAAATCAATCAAGAAACAAACCCAAGTGGTTTCACATTCATATCATTCATCATCATCATTTCACAAACAAATTAGGTCAAAACATGTCAAATAGAACCTCAAAGAAGTCAACAGAACGACTCAACTCAAATACAATCAAAAACATTTCAATAAATCCTCAAATAAATCATGATCAAAAAACATCCACAACATGATAAGCATACCAAATTTCATCTCATTTGGATCAAAGGAAGTAGGTCAATGAAAATCAGAAAGTCAAAGCAAGTTCAAACAAACTCATACAAAGCATCAAAACATGCACCAACTTCAATTAATCATAAAACAGAAACAACATATGATAAATGAATGGGACCAAAGCCATGATATACTTCAAGATGTCCACAATTCACATGTCAAATTTCAAGTCCATCCAATTAAGCATTAGAATTTCACAAATCATATGGCATCATGTGTCACAAAAGTCAACAATTTGGTCAAACAGGGGACAAATTGTCAATCAAATAGGAAATGCATTCAAAAATTCCAAAAAAATTCACACACATTCTCAACATGCACAAATGTCTTCATGCAAAAATCCAGACCATTTTGAGTTCAATAAGCATGGTAATTAAAATCATGAAGTTGGACATGCATGGTGTGACACAAATTGTCACACCCCTATTCAAAAAATCATATCTCCACAACCAGCAATGATAAAATTACAAACTCTATACCAAAATCACCATGAACATGTCTAGTTTAAGCACAAAACATTTGAGAGGCATTGGAGCAAGTATCATCATTCACAAGCAAATTGGCAAAGGATACACAAAATGGACACACATGAACAAACCCTAGCACATTTAGAAATCCACACATGCAAAAAATATGGAAAAATCACCATAATAAACTAGAGATCAAGAGAAGCAATCCACAAAAAATCCCATCAAATTTGGATTAAAATTGAAGAACTTATGAATTTTCTAAGTTTGCCATGCAAAATGAAATAAAATATTGAAAGAAAGAAAATGATTTAAATTAAATAAACACGGCAATGGCAAAATTGTAATATTGGGACTCACTAAGTGAAACGCCGCGTTTCACTTAGTGAGGTGGCGTGTTGCTATTTGCTTCATGGCCCACGAACGGGAAAATCATGCAAAACGAGTTCCAATCAGATTAAACACGATCCTGGGTTTGGTTTTTTTAGGGTTCCAAGCTACAGTGACATGTTCATCAACACGATGAACAAATTCCCCAGATATTTGCAATGAGTATACCATTCAAATCATCTCACCACGTACAATCATAATCCAACCTTAATTTTCATTAATTCAAGCTAACGAGGAAGAACTAAGCACAAACACATTTGACCAACAAACTTTAAATCGATGTTTCTCTCTCAATATGCAACCATTTTCCACGATTCAAGTTTCATTGAAATCAGCATGGAGAGATCTTTAATAAGCATAGCATGATTCTAACAATGGCTAGGTTCGAATGTTACCTGATTTTGAAGAGCAGTAATGGAACAGTGGTTCTTTGGCTATGATGAGCTGAAACAGAAGTGCAAAGATGTTCCAAATGATGAATAAGTGAAGAATCGTGGCTCAACAATGCTTGGTGAGGCTCCAAACTCGAACTGCCATGTGAGGAGCTCCAATGCAACAGTATGGAAATGGCTTAACAGCTGAGAAATGATGCTTACAGAAGCTTCAAAAATGTTGGTGAATGATGAATCAATGGACCAAGGCACTAGTTCTTTGAAGATTTTCAGAAAAAATTCAGATGAACAAATGAGAGTTTTTGAGAGAAAATGAAGTTCAGATCTCCATTGTCAATAGTGGCTAGGGTTTTTCAGTCTGAAATGTGCAATATATACTTTGATTAACAATGCCTAAGCTTGGTTAATGAAGTGGTAAGTGAAATTAGCTCAAACGAAGGTGTTTTGACAATTTGCTAAAAACCACTCAATAATGCATGGGGTGCATGTTAATGCACGAAAATGGGCTTAGGCATACCCCAAATGTAGTTTCTGAACATTGTCAATTGATAGAATGTATTGGAAATGATTAATTTGAAAGTTCATTTTTCACCTCACCCCTTTTTTTAATTCAAACCACTTGAAAAAAGGCCATTTTGATTGGATGATTTTTGGTAAATTGTGATGAAGGATTTGGATAGAGCATATCAAATGTGACTTGTAGCAAAAAACCTCACTCAATTTGGCCAAATGGTTTGGAAGATATGCCACTTTGAAGTTCAAAAATTCTTGAGAATGATTTGATCATAACTTGCCAACCATAAATGAGAAATGAGTGTTCTTGGACTTTTTGGAAATGTGAGAGCAAGATATTCAACTTTCATGTTGAACAGAATTTCATTTGAAGCTTGTATGATGATGTAAATTTGAGGAGAAAAACTTTCTATTTTTGGCAGTTTCCAATTACAGGTCACCTGCCATTTTAGGAAACTTTTTATCTGACTTTATTTTCTTCAATCTTGATCTTTGAAATGTCAAATGGGACTTGTATGGACATGAATGAACCCTTTCAAACCATCTCCCACCTTGAAATCCATAAAATCAAGCACAGTTGACCACAGTTGACCATAGTTGACTTCCTAGGGTTTCTGAAGAAATTCAGCTTGACTGTTGAGCTTTGATCATCCAATCTTTGGCCAAATCACTTCAAAATGATCCTTAGACCATATGAACTTGATAAACCAACCCAAGGGCTTTTTCTCAATGGAAATGGCACATGCTTGCTGGTTTGACCTGATCTCCTGACCAGTTTGACCTAATTTGTCAGCTGGACTTGCACTTGGGCAAAGGACAATGCAATGCTATGAAATGAACCATGTTATGTTAATGACCTAATATGAGAATGTATGTACAAAAGGTAGGTGCAAATTTGAGGTGCTACACAGGTAAAATTGAAATTGATGGTGGTTGAATTGTATTAGGAGATGAGTTTGAGTGAAAAATATTGCATCCAATGCGTGGTATTTATAGAGACGGACAAAACATGTGGGCGCTTGAGGGATTGACGGCCACATGACCATCACATGCAGCCAGATGAATTAGCGCCCACACAACCAAATGCACCTAGGCGCCACTAGCATTGACGCCTCCTCATGAGGCCCAATGCAGGCGCCACTAGTATTGGCGCCTCCTCATGAGGAGCGCAATGCATGCGCCAATGCTAGTGGCGCCTCCTCGTGAGGAGCGCAATGCATGCGCCAATGCTATTGACGCCTCCTCTTTATGCATTGGGGGTGCCCCAGTTCATCTGACGCATCCTCTAACAAACTTTGTTATTTTGATAATTTTTTTAAATAATTAGTTATTTTGAAAAAAAAATAAAAATAATTATTATTTTGAAAAATAATTCCTAACTTTTACCTACTTCCTCTTCAAGAACACCCATATTAATCCTATTTGAATCTGCTCAAACTTCAACAAAATTCAAGAAACCGATATCTTGAATTTCACAAAACTCCTAATATCTTTATATCTGAGTACAATTATCGTACTATGTAATCAAGCTTCATGTTAATCCTATTCATAGAGGATATGAACTATACTATTTTCATTAACTTGTGCCATAAGACAATGATTCAATTAGTAAAAAATATGAGCATACAAAAGTATATAGACAATCATGAATATGGTATCTATCGGTTATATATAATTGTCAACTGAATATGGTTTCAGAGTTATAGATATATCCAAAACCAACAATGCTTAAAACCAACAGTGCAACAGTAACAATTGACCCCAAACTCCATATAATATAACTATACTTAATCCGATTCAAAGCCATAATTCAGAAAGAAAGGAAATAGCATAACAATAACCAATTTCTTTTTCTACATATCATTACAATGACATTCAAGATTAGCCCATGGTTCAAAAAGTTACAGAATATTTAAACCTATAATTTAAAGCCTAGTGTCGAGGGTGAGGCACAAATTGGTATTATTCTCCAGCTCAACCAAGTGATTATGCATGAAAAGGATACCACATTTTCTCTGTGAGAAGCAATTTAAGCATTCTAAGAGAAACTTGAGAAATACTCATCAATATGCATAAAAATGCTCAGTAGACATCAAAGAGTAAAGGTAATCAGAAGAACTGTTACCCATGGTTTTAAACTGCTTTCCACAAGAACGGCGACAGTAATTGTGACTACAAGTCTACAACCTATGCTTTTCAAGATCTCAACAACCATATCAAATCCAGCTATATCTGACTACAATATTCTACATATCAAATATCATAACATAACCACCACAACTGTAATTAAAAACCTTACTTATATGATAACAAGATGTGCATAAAGTAAACCAGGGTGTTACAATTTGATTACATTACATGTTTTAACTGAACCAAAATAAAAAACATAACGAACAGGCTTTTCCTTTCTGTTTTACAGGTAAACCGAATGCTAAATTAGGCCGATAAATAAGAGACTCGTCTGTCATCATTTATTAACTATGAAAATATGGAATACACAAAAATGCTCATCACCAATTCACCACCACTATCACTAATTACTACCACAATAACTAATAACTAACATGTGCTTGTGATCAAAACCATAAACACATCCAACCAAGCCAACAACATATAAACAATTTCATCAATTACACCATATCTTGAGAAAAACAAAAAATTGCCATTTAGATCTATAAAACACTGGCACATATGTAGACACGACACACAGGACTAGTTGAATAATGCGGTAATGCGGAATACCAAACACACACCTTCAATCTGAAGTGTCAATGCTACATAGTCATGATCAATCATCATCATCATGATCACTCTCATCACTGAAATACCCAGCTTTCTTCCCTTTCTTCTTCGTCTTGTTGTTGTCCGAACCCTCATCATCATTTCTGTTTCTCCCCAGCAACCTTTCACCCGCTTCATCATCCACAACAGAAGCCCAATTATCGTCAAACTGCTCCGCAGCAATCTGACCACGCTCCTCCTCATCATCATCACATTCCTCCTCCCCATCCCTATCCCTCAGCCCACTAAATCCCCATCCCGGCTTCTTAGACTGAGGCCGCGGCCTCGGCCCCAACTGATTCTTAGGACACTCATACGACAAATGACCATGCCCCCCACACTCATAACACAAAGCAGTCTCATTATTGTACACGCGCTTCCGAATAAACTCCGGAGCACGTCCATTATCAGCAGCAATAGAAGCAGTTAGTGTCCTTCCATTGAGAATCTTCTTATTCATCTGCGCCACGGCGCGTTGGGCGTCATAACGAGAAACGAATTGGAGAAATGCGACACCGCAGCTTAGGCGCGTGTGACGGTCTTTGAGAACGGTTACACGCGCGATGCGGCCGAAAGTAGAGAGGAGCGTATGGAGATCGGAGTTTGTTAGGGAGTAATCTAGATTAGAAACGTATAGCGTCGATTTTGATGGTGCTAAGGGTTCACCTGTTGCTCCTATTGATGATCCTTTGTTGTTCGGTTTTGATTGGGGTTGATTACTGGATGTGGTGTCGGTTGTGGTGTTGGGGGTTGAGGATGAAGCGCAGTAGCGGTAGTAGAAAACGTCGTCGTCTTCATCGCTGTCGCTGTGTTTTCGTTTGTGTTTCTTCTTGCTTGACATTTTTTTCGGTTCAGGTTTTTTGTTTCCGGCAACGGCGTTCGGTTTCCGGCGACGGAATTAGTTCTCCGATGCTTCTTTAATCTATAGAGGAAATCTGAGAGTGGAGAGATTCTATAATGCGTTTGAGAAACCCTAGAGAAGTGAAGCGAAACTCCAAGCGGATCTGGACATGGATCCGGATATTTTGGATTGGTTTTATATATGGTTTTATCCATTCTTATTTTTTTATAAGCAGTACTATCCATATGTAAATGGACAACTTGCTCACCGCCAGAGTACTTGTAAAGATAGCATAAAACTAAAAATTATTATGTTTTAATATTTTTTTGTTTAATTGGTCAGCCACCCATCTGCATATATAAATTTTAATAATTTTTTGTTAGTATGATGCTAGATTTTTTAAGACAAAAATTTCTAGTTCGTTAGATATACAATTTTATTATATTATTTTAGATTATATTTGAATATCATAAGATAAATAGAGTTATTGAAATTTAGCAAAAATAGAATAGAGTGAAATAGAAATTTTATTACTTTATTATTTGAATAATTAGCGATAAAAACAAAGTAAGTTTTTGATTCTGCTCATATAAAAGAGAAACAATACTGATGGAAAGTGATGAAAATTTTCATTCTGCTCATATTAAAGGGAACAATACTCGTAGAAAGTGATCAATACTAGTAGAAAGTGATGTAATTTTTTATTCCTCATATCTAAGGGAAACAATGCTAATGAAAAGTGATGAAATGAAATAAAATAGAATAATAAAATTTTATTATACTGGATCTGATTTTAATTAACTCAAACAATGTAATCTTATTCTATTTCATCTCATATCACTTCATATCATCTCATTGCATCAATTTAAGCAAAACCTTAGTCTAATAACTTCAGTTTCACAACATTTAAAAACTCTTATGTAGAATTTGTCCAGAATTGAAGAGGACTCATCTCTTACTAGAAACTCAACAATTAATTTGTTTTCAAAAGTAATGCTTTATTTATACGCTTAGATTATGTATGGACATCTTAAACTGAAGATATAAGAATAAAAATGAACATAGTGAATCAACAAAATTAGAAGTACATACGATTAAAATGCATCAAAATCGATGACATCTTTTTAAATTTATTGAACTTTTCGCATTAGACTTTTTTCTATTGTATTATTTTTCAACATCATTTAATTTCTAGAACTCAGGCATCCTATCCAAAAAAGCAAAGTTCTCACTCAGATGTTTCTTCCTTAAGACGTTCTCTCCATTCTACGAATGTTGGTGGTAGAGGACACCCTCGTTTCAAATAAGCTTGTATAAAATGCATTTTAGTAGCAATCTGTCTAATCAAGACAACCCGGCCATTTAAATTATTTGGAGGGCAACTTAGCAGAGGGAAAACGATTTACGAAAAACTATGTCTTGTAAACTAAACTAAAACTCAGTCATATACATTTGATATAAGATGACTCATTTCAGAAAAATTCATCCACTTTATTGTCGTTGTGGGGACACCAATTTTACTAAGAATCAAAGGATTTTGAATAGCTTGTATTTGTGCATTAGTCATATAGAGTCGCATGTAATTGTCGCACCTCAAAAAAAGATGATAATGCGATCCCTCCCGATAGGACGCGGAAAAAACAAATGTTGTTCGAAACAGAGTCGCCACCGAACTTTATTTATTCCAATGAAGGAATAGGAAAATATCGAGAAAACCTTTAGAAATAAGAATAATGGTCGTCGCAACCATATTCGGGTTCGGGAGTCGATTACGCAAGGGGAAGGTATTAGCACCCCTCACGTCCGTTGTACTCAACGGGAACCTTTTAGTCTGATTTTTCTATTTGACTGTTAATTGACTGTTTATCTGCTTGCTTCGAGTAATTAGAATTGATGATAGATGTGGATGAAGACCTCAGGATGGGGGAAATGGGAGGTTTTTTATTAGTGTGCTCGCGAAGATACAGCAATCTCTTGCTTATGTATCCTTATGGTGCAATAAGGAAATCAGAGCATTCGTAGTTCGTGCTACTACGAATATTGGTTGTGTTTTGTTTTGATGAACGACTGTGCAGGTCGGCGTTCTAACCGCTAAACACTGGCTTGTCTACTCTCGGTGGAGGCTCTAGCACTGGTTTGTTGTGCGCATTAGAAAGGATTGACAGTGTTCTTTTTGAAAGGGTTTTGGTCACGCGGGGGTGACGAGTTGAATTGACGTGTTTGGATTTGATTGGTTTCGATCGCTCGAGGGCGAGAAGTTAGGTTTGATTTGTTGATGATTTGAGGAACGACGAAAGATTGAGCAATATGGTGTACACCAATCATTCAATTCTTCCGAGGAATAATAAGGCGAGCGCCTTCTATTCCCTTTTTGTTCGAATTGTTTTGAAAGTTTGTTTGTGGATGTTGAATACGCACGGTAGTGAGGCGTACACCTCCTACTTGCTTATTCAAAGAATAACGAGGCGTACGTCACCTATTCCCTTATCCAAGTTTATTTAACGTGTTTTAGTCGGAAGTCGATAATTTGTGCAATATGGCGTACGCCAATTATCCAAATAATCGAGAGACGGTGAGGCGTACGCCTCCCATCTTTTATCACCCAAGGTTTAAATTGTAAAAAGATATGTTTAGATATTGTATTCGATTTATGAAGATAGCTTGAATTTTGGGTTGGTAGGTTTGGATTTGTCGATGATTTGAGCAAGGTGGCGTACGCCAAATATTCAAATAATCAAGGAGTGGTGAGGCGTACGCCTCCCATTCTCTATTGAAGTTGTATAGTTTATTTTGTAAAATTGGGTTTGATATAAGAGGTGATTTGAGTTTATTCGATTGTGTTTTAAGTTTGATGACAAAAACTCGAGCAATATAACGTACGCCAATTATTCGAATAATCGAAAGATAGTGAGGCGTACGCCTCCTATCCTCTTTATTATCATAAATTTAGAATTAAATGTTTTAGAATTTGTAGTTGATTTGGAAAATGATTTGAATATGATGGTTGAAGTTTAGAAATAATTTGAATTTAGAACTTATGTTTGATTTTAAAAATTGATTTGAAATTGTATGATTATTAGGGTTTTAATTGAATGACAAAAATCCGAGCAATATGGCGTACGCCAATTATTCGAATAATCGAGAGATAATGAAGCGGATGCTCACTATTCTCCTATTCATTCAAAGATTAATTATTAAAAATAAAACTTTTAGAATTTATAATTAATTGGTGGAGTGATTTTAATTTTATGGAGTTTTAGGGTTTTAAATGAATGACGAAAATCCGAGCAATATGGCGTACGCCAATTGTTCGAATAGTGAAGCGGAGGCTTACTATTCTCCTTTTCTTTCAAAATTAAATTAAATAATTTTTAAGAGAATACTATTTAAATACGGTGAATTTGAATTTATTTAGAATTAATATACTTTTGGGAAAGACTATTTGGTATTGGACCAACGTCAAACTTATTTATTAGAAAATAAAGTAAATTATTTGTTGACGTTAACCATTAATCCACCAATTAACTAATTATAATATTATAACAAGATAAAAAGAAGAGTTGAAAATAGTAATCGAAACCGAACTAATAAATATTTCTAATATTAGTGTTATCTTAATTTTAATTAAAACAATCAAGAATAGCTCATAAACCAAGTAGACCAAATTGGAATGTTTGGGAAATAAATAAAAAGTTAGGCCCTAAACATTGGACCAAAGAAGGCCCAAGGGACTTAAAGTAGTGTTATTTTCGGGATGGGCCACAAGGCCCAAAATCCTCTCCTACTCAGCCAAGTGGTACTGCCGAGAAGAGAAAAGGTTGGCCTCGGTTTACCTACCGCCACGCGCATCATTGTTCATTGATAACATCATAAAGATTTTGGGAACATAATCTGACAGCACCCAAGTATCTATCACCAATAACATTAATTTACTCTTAATAATATTTTAAAAGAAGAAACAATCACCCCTTAAAGCAAAGAAATAAATCAAAATAATTTTCTCTCTCTCTCTTAAAACGACTCTTCATTCTTTTTGGAAAATATCCTCTCCCTATTAAATTGTGTGCATGGTCCCAATCCAAAACTGCAGAGAGAGATAAAAAAATTGAAAGGAAACCGATGAACACCCTTCGGTGTTCATCCTCAAACAAACCAGGACTCGAACATGAAGTTCAAAACTTCCAACGTGACAAACGACCACAATCCCCTCAAACCTCCAAATCCTCGACGGGATCTAGAAAACAGTAGCGTCTAACCCGTTTTCTATATCACAATCAACAGCAGAAATGAACGAGTCAAAATACAAGGTCAAAGCACTTTAAAGCAAAATAAAAGGGAAAGATTCCGCCGGAGCATCGTAGCCCCGACGAAGACCCGACGGCCATGATTACCTTCGGTGAGTATGTATGACGTTGTCCCTCTTCTTTTGCTTGTTGTTTCAAGTTTCTTCCTTTTCTTTCTATCCTTCTGTATCCACTCCTTGTTTTCTGTCTGATTCTGACTTTCTCCTCTAATTGATTGTCATTTCCTTTTGCACGCGATTGAAGGGGTCAAGCTCTTCAAACACTGATTTTCAGTGTGAAAATCAGAGTTGAAATACAGAGTTTTAGCGGAGCTTTTCGGTGTAAGGTTCGTTTGGGATTTCAGCAGAGTGACAGTATTTTTCTTCTCTCCCTTTTCAATCGATTAGCTTTCCTTTTTATAGAGTGAAATGAGCTCCCCAAAATCGTGTGTGGATCCTTGGCAGATGGTGCAAAAAGGAATCATTCCGTTAGCATCAAATCTTTCTTTAGATTTTGGTGGGGACCAATGTAAATGTGGTAGGAAACGGATTTGATTGTGGTCCTAAAAAATCTCCAAATGCGTGGCCGTCTTCACTGAATCTCCCATCTAGTTTTTACTGCGGTGAAACCTTTAACAATTGAGGTAAGGAAATTGGTATTTACTGGCATATATTTTAACCTTAATTGATGACTTCTCAACTTCGATTCACAACACTTCTTCCGTTTTTGCTGATGTGAGGAGTTAATACATTTAGGTATGAATTGCTGCTCAAGTATTTTCGAATCCTGTGAATCTTTGCCTTTGGTTTATCATAACAATTGTGTGCTTACAAGTCTTATGACCATTAAGTTGATGCCATGTTTGATACTTGGTTTGGTATTTGGTAGGTGATCTGAATGATATTCAGGATGCTTGATGATACTTGTATGGATGTTAACCTTGTTGATGGCTGAGCTTGGATTGCTAGTCTGCTGTGTTTTACATGGTGGTAGTCATGATTGCTCCTGTGATTCTATTACCATGAGGTTAGTCATATGCTGAAAACCTGTTAACTTGGAATGTGATGTTGTTAGCTATTGTGTTAGAAGTTTGAATGAAATTTTGCTCTGGTAATGATTATTTTTGTTTTGGATACTTTGCTTGTGCGTGAGCTGATTTGTGGGTTGCTATGCTTGGTGATGCAGTAGTGGTTTGTGCAGTTTTTAGTTCGTATATTTGATCAAGGTTAGATGGTTTGGTAAAAGGTTTCTTCTTGTCATGGTTCATCATCTGTCATGGTTCTCTGATAATAGGTTCTATTGTAACAGGTTTTTTTTTTGAAGCATACCCTGGCACTGTTTTGGTTTGGAGCATTATGGCGTTTAAGCCAATCCCGTCTTTAATTGATGATTCATAATGCAATGGTCCTGCCACTATAGCTAAACCTTATGTCCCAAAAAGGTGAATCTTTAAATGTATCCTCATTTCCAAGTGTAGGCTAAGAGATACTCTCAACTGTGTTTAGCATGTTAGTTTTCTCGATTGTTTAACATCTCTACTATCGACCAAATCCCTATCCAGTTATTAACATCAACATTCTGGAACTGAATCATCTGTCTTGGAGTTGTTAACCATCCTGCCATTGAAGGACAATCATGTTGCCAAGGTCTGCAACATGGCCTGCTGTGGGAGGAATACTCTGAACTTGCGTCGGTAGCCGTTTTTTGTTTTTTGGGTGTGACGGCTTGTTTTTGCTGTTTTGCCGTTCGACAGCTTGTGACAGTTTTTCTTCTTTTGATCATAATCTCTTTGGGAAAATCCTTACTCATTGTTTCTTTGAATCCTGCAGGTTTCACTCATGATACCAAGTTTACTGCTTCTGGAAGTGTTTTGGTGAAGAGAGTGCATGGAGTTGTCGTGGTCAACTGTCATGGTGTTTTAAGCTTATATACTTTTTTATTGTAATGTCCTCAAGTCTTTAGATCATAGGCCATGGCTGTGTGTAAATCATGAGGTCTACCAATATAACTGTAAACTATGCCCCTTACAAAATTTATTCTCAGAAGGATCGTGCCCATATGGAAAAAGAATGGTTTTGTACATCTAAATTTGTATTTTTTGATCAAAAGTAACATTATTATGAAGTCCATAGAAAACTGTTTCATTTTCTTTCTTATAGGAATTAAAAGACATTGAAATTAAATCCTCAGGAAATTTTCTCAAGTCAGGACCAGGAAATGCAAATCCTAGGCCATCTGTTAAAAAGCTCTTTAGACGTGGCCCGAGATGAGTAGAAAAAAATGCTCATTTAATAAGAATGCTCGCCATGAGACGTGATGGACCATAATAATGCACCAATCTTGTAGGTCGGCCAAAAGGACTTGTTGATATGAATCAATTTGTACTTATGAACCAAATGATGCTTTTTATAATCTTGAATTAATGAGACGTGAGCCTTCGAGGCAACCTATGCATGGAGTAGATGATGTCATTGACTACAATGACATGTACCATGCTCAATGAATGAATAACAATAATATGCATCTTAATCCAGTGATCCACTTAATAAACAAAAGCTTCTTTGTGATTATTCTAATCAGTTGATTATAGTGGATTAAATCTGTGTGTATAAGGTGAAATCACTTTGGAGGGTGGACTATAGTAGCTTTGAGTTTCAAGCGAACGATAATAAAATACTTGTGTTTTTATCTCTTTGTTATTAACTTTTAAGTGGTGTTCTTGAGTTGGTAAAAAACTTTTGTTTTATAAAACTCAATTCAAACCCCCTTTCTTATGTTTTTCACACCTTCGGGGTTTGTTTTAATTCTGACGGGGCTACCACTAGCAGATTGCTTACTAAGTGTGGGGGTGTTTTTCGTGACAGTCAAGAAAGATAACTTTGTGGCTTTCATAAGACTATTGGTGATTGCAATAGTCTTGCTACAGAATTCTGGGGTGTCCTTATGGGTTTGGAGCTTGCTTGGAAGAGAGATTTCAAGAACCTTATTGTTCAAGATGGCAAAAAGACAGTAGCAGATGCTCTCCAAGGGTCGCCTTTGAAGTCTAAACAAGGTTCGACTTTGGCTAGGCATATTCTTCTTCTCCTTCAGCATTTTAAAGAAGTGCATTCATTCACATTTTTAGAAAAACTATTAAGTGTGCTGATTTTTTAACCAAACTAGATTTGTCCAGTTTTGATGGTTGTATCTGATTCGATGATAATTTTTTTAGTAACGGTTCAAATGTCTATGAGACATGCTGCCTAATGTCTCCTCATTTTAGACCTTTGATCCTCCCATTTTACTAATAAATAAATATATATTTGATTAAACAAACTTAAAAAATTATTATTTTTATTATATGAGTTAAATAGTTTAAGTTTCAAATTCTGAAACGTCCCCAAAAAAAACTATTTACTTACATTCTGAATTTAAAAGAATATACATTTCAAATTCTGAGTTGTCACCAAAAAAATTCTATCAATGAAAGCCCTAATCGTCACCAAAAATATATATTATATTTTATATTTCAAAGAATTTAAATTTCAAATTCTGAATTTATTACCATCAATTACATCTAAAATTATTAGATTACTTTTCACAATATAAATTCATAATTTAAAAAACAAATACTTTTAAAATTACTGACTTAAATTTATTTATTTATCTTCTATTTTGTTAAAATTATATTTTTTTACTGTCCAATTTGTAAAACTAATATTTTGGTTCGCTATTGAACAACGCTGCATTATTTTTAGTTTTCAAAACTTTACTTTCATTAGAGAGGTACTTCATTTCAAAATTATTTTACCAAACAAAATTTATCTCAAAATAAACATCATTTTACTTTTTCAATATCAATTTCTTTCAGAATGCCATTAAATAATTAAAACTTCTTTCAAGTCATTATTCTCCTATACATTTATGACAATTTATAAAAACCTTAAACTATTCTTATTTTAGAATGGAATGAGTAAGCAATCAATAGACATTTATGAACTAAAAAAATATATCATTGTTTTTATAATTAATTTTATTTTTTATTTTATTTGTATTAAAATATTACAAATATATTAAAACAAACTTTTAGAATTTTTTTTCAAAATAACCATTATTTTCAAAAATAATTCCAAAATAACCAATTATTCAAAAATATTACCAAAATAATCAGGTTTAATAGAGGATGCGGCAGATGAATTGACGTACCCCCAATGCATGAAGAGGAGGCGCCAATAGCATTGACGCATGCATTAGACTCCTCGTGAGGAGGCGCCAATGCTAGTGGCGCCTACATTGGGCCTCATGAGGAGGCGCCAATGTTAGTGGCGCCTATGTATGTTTGATTGGTGTATGCGCCAATTCATCTGGCGCATACACCCCCTACTATTTTTTTTTAATTATTAATATTTAATTTTTATTATTTAATAAAAAAGAAATAGTAATGACAAAAAAATTCATTGATGATGTAATAATTGGTTACATTGGACTGACAATAAACTAATGACCCGTCCGATTTAAACGCCCCCATGTTCCACATCCCGGTGCGTTAGTTTATCTCCTAGGTCTTCCACGATTTTCTTGAGGTGTTTGGGGTCTTTGTATGCTGACCTGATCGAGCGATGGTTGGTTGGAAGGTCCAACGGAAGTTCCAGCGGTATTTGATAGATGTGTCATCATTTGCTCCCAATATCCGGAGGGGCTCTGGCCAACGGCGCTTCCGTAATGGAGTTCGGTGCCCATGTCATCGTAGTTAGGGCGTTGTGGTTGAGTGAATTGGGGACGATATAGTTGCCCAAATTGGTTCATTGAGTCGTTTTGGAAACAAAGCAATGGTTTATGGGGCGACTATAGTTAAACAATGGTTGGGTGTTATTGATGGGGGGCTACGATGAAGTGACCCATATGAATCATCTGGGCTATAGACAGTTGTGGTTGCGGGGTTTGATTCTTGGTTTTGTGTTTGAGTGAGAGGTATGAATGGATTGCGACGTTGGATGGTTGGTTGTTGGGTGGTTGGCATGAACGGGTTGCGATGTTGGGTGTTTGGTTTTTGTGTGTATGTGGTTGGTTGATGTTGTATGGTTGGTTGTTGGGTTTGGGTGGGTTCACATTGGTGTTGGGTGGTGAATTGTTGTGGGGCATACGATGACGAAGCATGTTGGCGTGGATCCATCAAATATCGCGGCTCAGATACAAATTGTTGAGTTGTTACCGATCTAAACCATGCCATATATTTTGTTGAGTCGGTCTTGCACCATGGATATCTGGTTCGTTCAAGATGTGTTGTCTTTGATTCCTCTATGGACGACACATGTCTTTTGCAAAGTCTCTCCGATCAGAATAATCCCATTGTGCATCAACCCTTTTTTGATGTCAATTCCCCAAACACGTGGGAGATTCTGGAATCTGTTGTAGCATTCAGAACTGCAGTTTGACCCGGTCACTCTGGTGCATTTCCACCATAGTGAATCGGATAACCGGTGTCTTCGTTGTCCAAACTGCAGCATCGTCATGGTTCACATCATGATCCAGACCCAGATATGGCCTCCAGACAAACTGTAAAACAATACGAAACGATTAGATGGAAAATAATTTGAGAAGTATTTTTAAATTAAAATATAGTTGGGTAGGATTATTACATCGTCATGTCCAATGTGGTCCAATAGATTTCGATAGACTACAATAGCGTGTTTCAGACACCTGTTGTAGTTCATTCCCCTTACTGACCACCTAAGATAAAAAAGAAGTGAAAAATATTATTTACTATTAATTATAATATAAAATATAATTAACTAAATGGTGAATGGTAAAGTGTTAGACTTACTTGGTTGCAAACGGGAACACGAATGGGCGCTCATTTATCGGGGCGAGCGACGACATTCTTGACCAACCCCAAGCTTGAAGCAAATACGCACATGAAAAAAAATATAGGTATTCTTTTTTGTAGTTCTATACATTGCACTATATAGATGGGCCAATACAGCTGAACCCTAACTATAAGTGTTTACCTTATTAATGTTGCGTAATAAAGGTAAATACATTATATTTACAAAATTACCTGTACTTTCTGGAAACAAAAAATTATCAAATAAAATCATAATATAACACCAAGCTTTTATTATTTTCTCATACTCGGTTGAATCGTCGGGAATTACTATACTGGCATAATATTGTTTAAGGTATTTTAAACTTATACCTTGCCCCCTTGCTTGACCGGACGTGTCTCCCTCAGTTTCGTCGTCTAGCAAATGGGCACCCAATAATTCATTGCAGATATTGTTGTCTTGGTTAACTCGATCATTCACTGCCTTTCCATCTATACGGAGACCCAACAACATGTACACGTCCTCAAGTGTGACGGTACACTCACCAATCAGAAGGTGAAATGTGTGGGTCTCGGGTCTCCACCTCTCCAACAAAGTTAGAATGAAGGTGAAATGTGTACGAAACAATGTTGAGTAGATTTCCAAATCCACATCCTCTAATATATGGTTCTATTAAAGGATCGTGGGGTAAATATTCATGTACACGACATCTAAACCGTTCGGATCCTAATAATAAAAAAGTAAGAAAATGCAATTAGAAGAAGAAATACATAATCAACAAGCACAACTCTATAAGAAGTAAGAAAAACATAGATAACAAAGGTATAAGACTAAAAATAGAAAAAGTAAAAAGAGAGAGATGACATACAAATGCCGATATATTCTCGAACGTGCCTCTATGTTCATCGCCCATAGTCAACAAAGACATGATTTGATTTTGCAAAGCTTGAGTGTGGTAGAGGAAACAAGTGTGGTAGAAGAATATAATTGAGTATTGAGGAAGATGATTTGATATTGTTGATATGAGAGGCTATTTATAGATGAATGAGTGAGTAGGTTTGCAACCTAAGATGAATGTGATTGGTTGCATGGAATGGCAAGAGAAGACAAGGGAATGACAAACTTCAGAAAGCATGTGAGAGATAGCATGTGAGGAATCTCTTCTAGGCGCATGTGAAGAATCAACATGTAAGGGAAGATGCGCCATTCCTCTTGGCGCCTACATGTGATTCTTCACATGCAAGGAAGAGGCTCCCTTCCTCTTGGCGCCTTAGTGTAGGGCAATGGGAAGGGGCGCCCTTCCTAGTGGCGCATAAGACCAATTTTTGTGAAGAGGCACCCATCCTTTTGGCGCCCCAGTTACTTTATGGCGCCTAGGGAATGGGCGCCTAGGTGGGAATCTCAGGGCTCAGGCGCATGTGTGTTCTTGCCACTCTTTTCTCTGCATGGTTGATTCTTTCTACTACATGCATGGTCAAGTTTGTACAAACAATGACCAAGTTATCAATGCAACGACCAAGTTAGCAATGAAACATTATTTATGTTGTGTGGATGAACAACTTAGCAATGCATTCAATTCCCTTAAAGATATCTACATATTTAATATTTCAACAAAATGTCTTCCACACAACATTACATGATCAGTGCCCATGTCGAAGGTGAAATATTTGATCATCAGTTGTTCGGTTTTTGTTTTCGAAACACAGAGGTAACTCGGTTTACAATAAATCGACGATCAAATTTTTCACATCTGAAACAAAGAATAGAAAAGAAATTGCAATGCAGTAATGTGGGCCAAATCATCTATAAAAATCCGGTTTGGTTTGTAGAAAACCAGGTTAAATTTTATCAGAAGAAGATTCGAGATGATGATGATATTCAGCATATGTTTGTCAGTCACGAACAATCTGGTTACAACGATATAGAGTTGTATATATTACCACATCAACAACAGGTGTCTCTGTACATTGATCAGTCACAAGTGTTTTGTGAGACTGATGACGGACAAGCTGAGGTGAATGTCCTAGATGACAAAGAAGAAGAATCTGAGATCATGGTTGATTCGATGGTGAATGCTGAAGAGGAAGAGGAGCCAATACCAACAAGTTATGTATACTGCCCACCCCAACAGATGACAAGGTTAAATTTGGGTTCAGATGAACCTTTAGCAGATGTATGGTACAATCCTTACGTGCAGATGGAAGGATCTTTGAAACAAGGAGAAACATTTCGCACAAAAGAGGAATGTGTAAGAACCATTAAGAAATTCCACATGCAACTATCAGCTTATTTCAGAGCTGACAGAACTGACGCATCGAGGTATAAAGTTTATTATCCGAATGAGCACTGCCTTTTTATGTTGTCAGCTTCGTACCGGAAGAGGAGCGAGTCTTGGGAGATTGGATCAATGGGTCCAAATCACACATGCATGCTGACAAACCCAATCCAGGATCATCGTAAATTAAGCTCTCAGCTAATATGTGATGAAATATTATCTGTTATTAGCGACAATCCATCATTAAAGGTGAGTACAATAATCTCGCATATTAGGGCAGAGTACGAGTACACTCCATCATATAGGAAGGCATGGATAGCTAGGACAAAATCTATTGAAAAAGTGTTTGGCAATTGGGAGGAGTCTTACAAACAACTTCCAAAATACTTGTTGGCTCTAAAACAATATGCTCCCGGGACAATTGTCAAGCTGGAAACAAATTGTCCGCCTATACACCAGATGGTACGTGTGCTGTTGGAAATAAAATATTTCACCGTCTATTCTGGGTGTATCAACCAGGTATCATAGGTTTTTCTTTCTGTAAACCAATTATACAAACTGATGGGACATGGTTGTACGGAAAATACAAAGGAACGTTACTGATGGTAGTGGTACAAGATGGGAACATCAATATTTTTTCAATCGTCTTTGCCCTAGTTGAAGGGGAGACTGCTGATGGATGAAGTTTTTTCCTAAGAAATCACTGATTGCACGTTGCACCTCAGCCTAACTTATGTTTGATCTCCGACAGACACCCTTCGATCATCAGTGCATATAATAACATCGACAACGGCTGGCAAAATCCTCCTTCGACGCATGTGTTATGTAATAAACATATTGCTCAGAGTTTCATGTGGAAATCAAAGATAAGACGTTGCGGAAGAAGGTTGTCAATGCAGGTTACGCATTATCAGAACCTTCTTTCAAACACTACCGCATGGAAATAAGATTGTCAAACGAAGATGCGGTACGGTGGATCCATGGTATTCCTTTGGAGAAGTGGACTAGGGCATACGACAACGGTCAACGTTGGGGCCACATGACAACAAATCTTGTGGAATCAATGAACTCTGTCTTCAAAGGCATCCGTAACCTACCAATAATCGCTTTGGTGCATGCTACATATTTCAGGCTAAGGGCGTTGTTTGAAACCAGACGCTTAAAATGGAGTTCAGTGTTGCAATCTGGACAGTTGTTCAGTGATGCTTCGATGAAATTCATCAGACATGAAGCTGCCAAAGCAAACACACATGTGGTTACGGTCTTTGACCGAAGTAAAGGTTGGTTTAGTGTTGTCGAGTCCATGGATCACAATGAGGGCATGCCGATGGGACAGTACATAGTCGAAATAGATAGAGGTTAGTGCGACTGCAGAAAGTTCCAAGCCTTTCGTACCCCCGCTCCCATGTCCTTGCGGCATGCTCAAAGGTTCGAAGGGATCCATCATACTTGTTATCTGAAGTTTACAAAATCGTCAGTCTTTCAAATGTTTATAAAATTAGTTTTTTCGTAGTGGCAAAAGAGGATTATTGGCCAGAATATCAAGGGGACATCGTCTGGCACAACGAAGTTATGCGAAGGAAGAAAAAGGGTCGCCCAAACAGCATCGGAATTCGAACCGAAATGGATACTGCGAACAAAATGGTTAGACTATGTAGTTCATGTCGTCAACTAGGTCATAATCGTAATAACTGTCCTAGTGTTAGAATGAGCACAACCAGATAAATTTACATGTACCTCTATTGCAATATATGAAAAATTAAATTTATTTCATATTAGACGTCTGTCACGAAAGTACCATTGCATAAACAGTAACACATATAATTATAACAAATACAAGAACTATGCAATTACAACCAGCAAAACAATTTTGAACATGTAATGCATCATCCTACGAGCGTCTTGGTCTGTCTTAATATCCACCAATTTGCGTAATTCTCCGTGTTGGGTGAACGTGGACACAAGCCATTATATTCCTCTAATCCGTTCACCCTCTCCAATTTCTCCCTCTAACCAACTGTACAATGTCCGATTAAGACGTTTAAACATATTTGTGTTCCAAAGTCGAATCTGTACCGGAGCCGCAACGGCAGAAAATATTACATCTGCACTTTGTTTTTGAATGTATGCAGACATTGTTGAAACAGGGAAAATTGAAATTGATGGTGGTTGAATTGTATTAGGAGATGAGTTTGAGTGAAAAATATTGCATCCAATGCATGGTATTTATAGAGACGGACAAAACATATGGGCGCTTGAGGGATTGACGCCCACATGACCATCACATGCAGCCAGATGAATTAGCGCCCACACAACCAAATGCACCTAGGCGCCACTAGCATTGACGCCTCCTCATGAGGCCCAATGCAGGCGCCACTAGTATTGGCGCCTCCTCATGAGGAGCGCAATGCATGCGCCAATGCTAGTGGCGCCTCCTCGTGAGGACCGCAATGCATGCGCCAATGCTATTGACGCCTCCTCTTTATGCATCAGGGGTGCCCCAGTTCATCTGACGCATCCTCTACCAAACCTGGTTATTTTGATAATTTTTTTAAATAATTAGTTATTTTGAAAAAAAATAAAAATAATTATTATTTTGAAAAAAAATTTCAAACTTTTACCTACTTCCTCTTCAAGAACACCCATATTAATCCTATTTGAATCTGCTCAAACTTCAACAAAATTCAAGAAACCGATATCCTGAATTTCACAAAACTCCCAATATCTTTATATATGAGTACAATTATCGTACAATGTAATCAAGCTTCATGTTAATCCTATTCATAGAGGATATGAACTCTACTATTTTCATTAACTTGTGCCATAAGACAATGATTCAATTAGTAAAAAATATGAGCATACAAAAGTATATAGACAAACATGAATATGGTATCTATCGGTTATATATAACTGTCAACTGAATATGGTTTCAGAGTTATAGATATATCAAAAACTAACAATGCTTAAAACCAACAGTACAACAGTAACAATTGACCCCAAACTCCATATAATATAAGTATACTTAATCCGATTCAAAGCCATAATTCAGAAAGAAAGGAAATATCATATATGATAATAACCAATTTTTTTTTCTACGTATCATTACAATGACTTTCAAGATTAGCCCATGGTTCAAAAAGTTACAGAATAATTAAACCTATAATTTAAAGCCTAGTGTCGAGGGTGAGGCACAAATTGGTATTATTCTCCAGCTCAGCCAAGTGATTATGCATGAAAGGATACCACATTTTCTCTGGGAGAAGCAATTTAAGCATTCTAAGGGAAACTTGAGAAATACTCATCAATCTGCATAAAAATGCTCAGTAGACATCAAAGAGTAAAGGTAATCAGAAGAACTGTTTCCCATGGTTTTAAACTGCTTTCCACGAGAACGGCGACAGTAATTGTGACTACAAGTCTACAACCTATGCTTTTCAAGATCTCAACAACCACATCAAATCCAGCTATATCTGACTACAATATTCTACATATCAAATATCATAACATAACCACCACAATTGTAATTAAAAACCTTACTTATATGATAACAAGATGTGCATAAAGTAAACCAGGGTGTTACAATTTGATTACATTACATGTTTTAACTGAACCAAAATAAAAAACATAACGAACAGGCTTTTCCTTTCTGTTTTACAGGTAAACCGAATGCTAAATTAAGCCGATAAATAAGAGACTCGTCTGTCATCATTCATTAACTATGAAAATATGGAATACACAAAAATGCTCATCACCAATTCACCACCACTATCACTAATTACTACCACAATAACTAATAACTAACATGTGCTTGTGATCAAAGCCATAAACACATCCAACCAAGCCAACAACATATAAACAATTTCATCAATTACACCATATCTTAATACAAACAAAAAATTGCCATTTAGATCTATGAAACACTGGCTCATATATAGACACGACACACAGGACTAGTTGAATAATGCGGTAATGCGGAATACCAAACACACACCTTCAATCTGAAGTGTCAATGCTACATAGTCATGATCAATCATCATCATCATGATCACTCTCATCACTGAAATACCCAGCTTTCTTCCCTTTCTTCTTCGTCTTGTTGTTGTCCAAACCCTCATCATCATTTATGTTTCTCCCCAGCAGCCTTTCACCCGCTTCATCATCCACAACAGAAGCCCAATTATCGTCAAACTTCTCCGCAGCAATCTGACCACCCTCCTCCTCCTCCTCATCACCTTCCTCCTCCCCATCCCTATCCCTCAGCCCACTAAATCCCTGTCGCGGCTTCTTATGCTGAGGCCGCGGCCTCTGCCCCAACTGATTCTTAGGACACTCATACGACAAATGACCATGCCCCCCACACTCATACAAAGCAGTCTCAGTATTGTACACGCGCTTCCGAATAAACTCCGGAGCACGTCCATTATCAGCAGCAATAGAAGCAGTTAGAGTCCTTCCATTGAGAATCTTCTTATTCAACTCCGCCACGGCGCGTTGGGCGTCATTACGAGAAACGAATTGGACAAACGCGACACCGCGGCTTAGGCGCGTGTGACGGTCTTTGCGAACGGTTACACGCGCGATGCGGCCGAAAGTAGAGAAGAGCGTATGGAGATCGGAGTTTGTTAGGGAGTAATCTAGATTAGAAACGTATAGCGTCGATTTTGATGGTGCTAAGGGTTCACCTGTTCCTCCTATTGATGATCCTTTGTTGTTCGGTTTTGATTGGGGTTGATTACTGGATGTGGTTCCGGTGGTGGTGTTGGGGGTTGAGGACGAAGCGCAGTAGCGGTAGTAGAAAACGTCGTCGTCTTCATCGCTGTCGCTGTGTTTTTGTTTGTGTTTCTTCTTGCTTGACATTTTTTTTCGGTTCAGGTTTTTTGTTTCCGGCAACGGCGTTCGGTTTCCGGCGACGGAATTAGTTCTCCGATGCTTCTTTAACCTATAGAGGAAATCTAAGAGTGGAGAGATTCTATAATGCGTTTGAGAAACCCTAGAGAAGTGAAGCGAAACTCCAAGCGGATCTAGACATGGATCCGGATATTTTGGATTGGTTTTATATATGGTTTTATCCATTCTTATTTTTTTATAAGCAGTACTATCCATATGTAAATGGACAACTTGCTCACCGCCAGAGTACTTGTAAAGATAGCATAAAACTAAAAATTATTATGTTTTAATATTTTTTTATTTAATTGGTCAGCCACCCATCTGCATATATAAATTTTAATAATTTTTTGTTAGTATGATGCTAGATTTTTTAAGACAAAAATTTCTAGTTCGTTAGATATACAATTTTATTATATTATTTTAGATTATATTTTAATATCTTAAGATAAATAGAGTTATTGAAATTTAGAAAAAATAGAATAGAGTGAAATAGAAATTTTACTTTTTTATTATTTGAATAACTAGCGATAAAAACAAAGTAAGTGTAACACCTCAAAATTTGCCCTCCTCTCTTGGGACTAGCTAATCATATTGCATATCATTTTTAGGTCTTTAGGCATTGCATATTGCATATCATGTGGTTACATTGTGCAAGTCATCCTCCTAAGTCTTGGGCAGAAGATGAAGAGGTCATGAGCAAGCTAGGGTTTCATTGGACTGGTCATTAATCATCTGAGGAGGTGGAGGTCTGAATTAGGGTTTCTTGATTCTCAAGGAGATTGGTCTTCATCTTGATTGAAATGATACATCATCATCATCATGGTTTGGTCATCATCAAGTGTTGGAGCATACACCTTGAGATTAGGGTTTTGACCACTAGTCAACCCTAATCAGTTGCATTGGGCCAATCAGGGCATAGCAAGGAGATGAGGTCTACAATGGCCATGGGGATCATCATGTGGTTTTATTGAGCTTATGGAGGCTAGGGTTTCATCCTTGAGCCATTTCATCAGAGAATTGGGGCTCAGATTGATCAGTGCATTGCCAAATTCATCTATCAGTTGAAAAGTCAACTGTGGTCAACTGTGCTTGATTTTATGGATTTGGAGGTGGGAGAGAGTTGGATACACTTCATTCATGTTGAAACAAGTGTCATTTGACATGTCAAAGCTCAAGAATGAAGAAAATAAAGTCAGGACAAAAATTGCCAAAAATAGAAACTGACTTGTAATGGAAGTTTCCAAAAATGGAAAGTTTTTCACCACAATATTACATGTCCAAAAAATCTTCAAATGGAAATTTGTTCAACATGGAAGTTGTAGATCTTGCTCTCACCTTTCCAAAAAGTCCAAGAACTTGAAATTCCCATGTATGGTTGGCATGTTATGGTCCATTCAATTTCAAAAAAGACCTATAATCAAAGTGGCATAACTTTCACATGGAGTGTCCAAAATGGATGATCTTTTTATGAGAAAACTCCATTTAACATGTACTTTCATGATGCATAACCAAAATTCATCAAAATTGGTCAATGCAAAAGGTCAATTTTCAAGTGCACTAATTAAATCCAAGGGCAAAATGGTCCAAGTTGAGAAATACTTGGAATTTTGGCATGGGACTTTTTGCAGCACCTTCCAAATGGAATTTGTGACTTGTGTGAATTGAGTTTAGACTGATATGTGGACTGGTTTAAGAGAGGGCATTTTGGCCACACACTTGAAAAATACACTTAACACTAATCTTTCCATTATGCTTAATCATGATTAATTTTGGATTAATGGACTAGTATATAACCTTAATTGTAACAGAAATGCAAATCATAATCACAATTCACAAGGTTTGTAACTAACTTTCCCTCCAAATTCACAAAAACTCTTCAATCTTCATCAAACTTTTTTCACCAAATCTCCATCAAATCTCAACCAAATTGCAAAGTTCTTGTTGATTCGTGTTCCTTGAGCCTTCTTCTCCAACTGTTTCATCAAGATTCATGCTAAAAGCTTCAGATTCGCAATTGTTTATCATGAACTCAACCATGGAAAATTGAGATTTCTCACACGTGGAGCTGTTTTGGATCAAGCTACGAGTTGCATTCACTTTCCTCAACCTTCTTCTTCATCTGTTTTGGACAATTGGAGCAAAATACATCAAGAACGAGATCTGCCATTTCCAAGGTGATTTTTTCGAATCTCATCATTGAGTGAATTGTTATGTGCATTGTGTAGATCCTCCAATGTAGATCAACATGATAGGCTTGGTTTTTGATTTGGTTAACTGTAGGTTGAGTTATCATACTTTGAATGTTTGAATGTGAAACTTTAAATGCTCGATGCCTTCGCCATGGTTAGAATTAGGAGATTTCGTTTGTATATCCTTGATCTACGTTGGAAGAGGAAGAGAATGGTATAAGGCTTGCTCGATTTGGTTGAGATTGGATCATGATGAATTCTGGGCGTGATGAAGAACATTCATGATGTTCTTGGAAGATTCTGGAAAAAGTTCACGTGTAGATCCGTTTCATTGCCAGGCATTTTTGAAAACGTGTTTCCCTCCCACACCGGCCAATCAACACGCGACACCGCATTAATGAAACACGTGTGTTTTGGACCGGCTGGCATGTATTTACAAAACTGCCACTCGTGGCTTAATTTAATTCAATTATTCCATTAATTCATTTTAAATAAACATTCAATAATTAATAAAACTTCTAAAATTCACATAAAATCCATTTCTAATCCAAAATTAGTGGGAGTTTTTTTGTTAGATTCCTAATTTTGTCTATAATTTTATAGGTATGATAACTCAAGTTGTGCATGGAGATTTTTTGACTTTGTCTATGGATCTTTGACTTGTGTGTATTTTGTATATGTTTCACCATTTTTAACATGAAATGCTCATACTTCCAAAGAAATGAATGAAAATTTTTGTGCTTGTTCTGGACTCACTGATGGTGATTTTCATGTAGAGTTTGTGATCTTTGGATACTTGGTGATGGAGATATGATTTTTTGAATAGAGGTGTGACAATTTGTGTCACACCAAGCTAGGTCAACTTTCTGATTTTATTTTCCTGGCCTAGAAATGTTTGATTGCTCCAATTTTTTGCATGAATGATCATTGATATGTCAAGATAACATGTGAATTTTGATGGAATTTTTGATGAAGTTTTCTAATTGATTGATAATTTTCTTCCCTGTATGCTCATTTGGTGACCTTGTGTGACACATGTTTGTATTTCCTTTGTGAAATTCTCATATGGTATTGGATGAAGATGAAATTTAACATGTGGATTCTAGACACATTGTAGGACATCATGGTTTTGATCCCATTCATTTCTTAATTGTTGTCACTGTTTTATGATTTATTGAAGATGATGCTTGTTTGGATATCATGTATTGGCTTGTATAATTGTGTCTGGACTTCTTGATTTTCATTCCCCTACTTTCTTTTGTCCAATTGAGCTGAAAATTGACATGCTATGCATTGAATGTGTCCTGTTTAGGTGTGAATGTTTGTGGAATTAATTGAATTTTTTTGGTATGCTTTTGATGGAGATAGTTCTGTTTGGTCATTTGAAGTTGCAAATTGCATGATTGATGTTAAATTGTGCATGAAATGATAATGGTAAATGATATGAGCATGGGACCAATTGCATTTGCTTTTGATTTGTTTGAATATGATTTTGGATGAATTTCACTTGCTGTTTAGAAGTTTTTATCCCTTTTGGACCCTAGGCTTGGCCTAGTGGTCTAGTTTCTCACATTTGGTGTGGATTTTCAGGTTAAAAGTGCAAAAGGCTTAAGAAGGAAATTGAAAAGTGCAAATTGAATTTGTTTGATGTTGTCAACTAACATTATTTTGTTTTGTAGGGTTTGAGGCTTGAGATTGAGCTTATAGCCTGCACTTGTATGCATTAACTTGTGTTGCTTGTACAGATTAACTGATTAACCATTTGCTGTTTACTGTTGGTTTGTCTGAGTACTGATGATGCTTGATTGATTTCAGGTACATTAAGTTGCTTACAGTTCCTTGAGAACTTGTGCTTGCTGTTGCTTGGTTTTTAAACCAATTGAGGTAGAATTTCTTTCCTCCATGTAGTCTGGAAGACCTGGCCTGTTACTTGGCCAGGCACCTGTCTGAAGCCCTCCTTAAGAGGCGATGATTGTGATTGTTTACTTTTGTCCCAAGCAGGTAAAGACCTTGATTAAGGCAAATGGTGGATCAAAGAGATACGCAATCTATCTCCCACTATTCTGTTGAGTCGTCCCTCTGCTCGCACAACTTGTGTTGACGCATTGGGACATTAACCCAAGATCTTGTACTTTGTACAGTTGTGTCAGAGTCTTGAGCGTAGAAGGGTTCCCACTTTCTGGACCCACGCTCCTTTGTCTGAAGCTCTCCCTGGCCAGGGATAAGAGTTGTGAAGTCTAATCTTCACTCACCTTTCATCTGCTTCACCTTATCCCCTTTATGGCAAGGTTAAGAGCTACAACTACCTTTGTACAGACGACTTGCTTCGGCAGTCAAACCCTTTGTTTGAGCCCACTTGACTGGTTATAGTGTGTGCTATGTGAATATTTGTTTGCTTTGACTTGTTTATGCTTGTATGCTTGTTCTTCCTGGTTAGGATTAGCTTGCTTATGCAAGTAGGATAGAAACCTGAACATAGGGCAATGATGCATGATAACACTAGGCTCGAGTCCATCTCCCTGGTAGTGTGTCTTCCCTTTGTATCTGGTTGGCATTTCTTTCCCTTTCAGGGGAACTACATCGCCCTGATCCTTGTTCCAGACGAGGTATGTAGGCAGGAGACCGTGCGAGGTCTCTCCGGGCACTTTTTTTTCTTTTGTGTGTGTGCTCGACAGTTATAGGCTCGAGTTCCCGACTCCCTATTAACTTGTTGGTTGTTTTGTGCTTGGAAGCTGATGTAAGTCCATTGAGTGGCATTCGGGTTCCAGTGTTCTTGTGTGTTTTGGTTCGGATGCCGATGTAAGTCCAGTGATTGGCTTTCGGGCTCCATGTTTGCCGTTTTGTGTGTGTTTTGGTTCGGATGCTGATGTAAGCCCAGTGATTGGCATTCAGGCTCCATGTTTGCCTGTGTGTTTGTTTGTTTGTTTGGTGTGCGTGAGCCGAACTACAGCAACTCTGATTCTCGTTCCAGACGAGATATGTAGGCATAGGATGCGATGTCCTATCGAGCTCTCTTCCTCTTAACCCCACCTGTGTGGTCTTCGGTGTGTGTGTGTGTGGTGTTTTAGCAACCTTTTCTTTTCTTAGAACGTGGATCCCGTCGAGTACGACGGACGTGAGGGGTGCTAATACCTTCCCCTCGCGTAACCGACTCCCGTACCCTTTCTCTTTGGTCGCGAGACCATGTCTTTCCAGGTTTCTCTGAGCGTTTCCTTTCCCTATCTTGGGATAAATAACGCGCAGTGGCGACTCTGTTTGTGTTTTTGTTTTAGCTCGCCGGTTGTTTTTTCGCGGATGCGACAATAAGTTTTTGATTCTGCTCATATAAAAGAGAAACAATACTGATGGAAAGTGATTAAAATTTTCATTCTGCTCATATTAAAGGGAACAATACTCGTAGAAAGTGATCAATACTAGTAGAAAGTGATGTAATTTTTTATTCCTCATATCTAAGGGAAACAATGCTAATGAAAAGTGATGAAATGAAATAAAATAGAATAATAAAATTTTATTATACTGGATCTGATTTTAATTAACTCAAACAATGTAATCTTATTCTATTTCATCTCATATCACTTCATATCATCTCATTGCATCAATTTAAGCAAAACCTTAGTCTAATAACTTCAGTTTCACAACATTTTAAAACTCTTATGTAGAATTTGTCCAGAATTGAAGAGGACTCATCTCTTACTAGAAACTCAACAATTAATTTGTTTTCAAAAGTAATGCTTTATTTATACGCTTAGATTATGTTTGGACATCTTAAAATGAAGATATAAGAATAAAAATGAACATAGTGAATCAACAAAATTAGAAGTACATACGATTAAAATGCATCAAAATCGATGACATCTTTTTAAATTTATTGAACTTTTCGCATTAGACTTTTTTCTATTGTATTATTTTTCAACATCATTTAATTTCTAGAACTCATGCATCCTATCCAAAAAAGCAAAGTTCTCACTCAGATGTTTATTCCTTAAGACGTTCTCTCCATTCTACGAATGTTGGTGGTAGAGGACACCCTCGTTTCAAATAAGCTTGTATAAAATGCATCTTAGTAGCAATCTGTCTAATCAAGACAACCCGGCCATTTAAATTATTTGGAGGGCAACTTAGCAGAGGGAAAACGATTTACGAAAAACTATGTCTTGTAAACTAAACTAAAACTCAGTCATATACATTTGATATAAGATGACTCATTTCAGAAAAATTCATCCACTTTATTGTCGTTGTGGGGACACCAATTTTACTAAGAATCAAAGGATTTTGAATAACTTAGTCATATAGAGTCATATAGAGTCATATAGAGTCGCATGTAATTGTCGCACCTCAAAAAAAGATGATAATGCGATCCCTCGCGATAGGACGCGGAAAAAAAATGTTGGTCGAAACAGAGTCGCCACCGAACTTTATTTATTCCAATGAAGGAATAGGAAAATATCGAGAAAACCTTTAGAAATAAGAATAATGGTCGTCGCAACCATATTCGGGTTCGGGAGTCGATTACGCAAGGGGAAGGTATTAGCATCCCTCACGTCCGTTGTACTCAACGGGAACCTTTTAGTCTGATTTTGCTATTTGACTCTTAATTGACTGTTTATCTGCTTGCTTCGAGTAATTAGAATTGATGATAGATGTGGATGAAGACCTCAGGATGGGGGAAATGGGAGGTTTTTTATTAGTGTGCTCGCGAAGATACAGCAATCTCCTGCCTACGTATCCTTATGGTGCAATAAGGAAATTAGAGCATTCGTAGTTCGGGCTACTACGAATATTGGTTGTGTTTTGTTTTGATGAACGACTGTGTAGGTCGGCGTTCTAACGGCTAAACACTGGCTTGTCTACTCTCGGTGGAGGCTCTAGCACTGGTTTGTTGTGCGCATTAGAAAGGATTGACAGTGTTCTTTTTGAAAGGGTTTTGGTCACGCGGGGGTGACGAGTTGAATTGACGTGTTTGGATTTAATTGGTTTCGATCGCTCGAGGGCGAGAAGTTAGGTTTGATTTGTTGATGATTTGAGGAACGATGAAAGATTGAGCAATATGGTGTACACCAATCGTTCAATTCTTTCGAGGAATAATAAGGCGTGCGCCTTCTATTCCCTTTTCGTTCGAATTGTTTTGAAAGTTTGTTTGTGGATGTTGAATACGCACGGTAGTGAGGCGTACGCCTCCTACTTGTTTATTCAAAGAATAACGAGGCGTACGCCACCTATTACCTTATCCAAGTTTATTTAACGTGTTTTAGTCGGAAGTCGATAATTTATGCAATATGGTGTACGCCAATTATCCAAATAATCGAGAGACGGTGAGGCGTACGACTCCCATCTTTTATCACCCGAGGTTTAAATTGTAAAAAGATATGTTTAGATATTGTATTCGATTTATGAAGATAGCTTGAATTTTGGGTTGGTAGGTTTGGATTTGTCGATGATTTGAGCAAGGTTGCATACGCCAATTATTCAAATAATCAAGGAGTGGTGAGGCGTACGCCTCCCATTCTCTATTGAAGTTGTATAGTTTATTTTGTAAAATTGGGTTTGATATAAGAGGTGATTTGAGTTTATTCGATTGTGTTTTAAGTTTGATGACAAAAACTCGAGCAATGTGGCATACGCCAATTATTCGAATAATCGAAAGATAGTGAGGCGTACGCCTCCTATCCTCTTTATTATCATAAATTTAGAATTAAATGTTTTAGAATTTGTAGTTGATTTGGAAAATGATTTGAATATGATGGTTGAAGTTTAGAAATAATTTGAATTTAGAACCTATGTTTGATTTGAAAAATTGATTTGAAATTGTATGATTATTAGGGTTTTAATTGAATGACGAAAATCCGAGCAATATGGCGTACGCCAATTATTCGAATAATCGAGAGATAATGAAGCGGATGCTCACTATTCTCCTTTTCATTCAAAGATTAATTATTAAAAATAAAACTTTTAGAATTTATAATTAATTGGTGGAGTGATTTTAATTTTATGGAGTTTATGGGTTTTAAATGAATGACGAAAATCCGAGCAATATGGCGTACGCCAATTGTTCGAATAGTCGAGAGATAGTGAAGCGGAGGCTTACTATTCTCCTTTTCATTCAAAATTAAATTAAATAATTTTTAAGAGAATACTGTTTAAATACGGTGAATTTGAATTTATTTAGAATTAATATACTTTTGGGAAAGACTATTTGGTATTGGACCAACGTCAAACTTATTTATTAGAAAATAAACTAAATTATTTGTTGACGTTAACCATTAATCCACCATTTAACTAATTATAATATTATAACAAGATAAAAAGAAGAGTTGAAAATAGTAATCGAAACTGAAGTAATAAATATTTCTAATATTAGTGTTATCTTAATTTTAATTAAAACAATCAAGAATAGCTCATAAACCAAGTAGACCAAATTGGAATGTTTGGGAAATAAATAAAAAGTTAGGCCCTAAACATTGGATCAAAGAAGGCCCAAGGGACTTAAAGTAGTGTTATTTTCAGGATGGGCCACAAGGCCCAAAATCCTCTCCTACTCAGCCAAGTGGTACCGCCAAGAAGAGAAAAGGTTGGCCTCGGTTTACCTACCGCCACATGCATCATTGTTCATTGATAACATCATAAAGATTTTGGGAACATAATCTGACAGCACCCAAGTATCTATCATCAATAACATTAATTTACTCTTAATAATATTTTAAAAGAAGAAACAATCACCCCTTAAAGAAAAGAAATAAATCAAAATAATTTTGTCTCTCTCTCTTAAAACGACTCTTCATTCTTTCTGGAAAATATCCTCTCCCTATTAAATCGTGTGCATGGTCCCAATCCAAAACTGCAGAGACAGAAATTTTTTTTGAAAGGAAACCGATGAACACCCTTCGATGTTCATCGTCAAACAAACCAGGACTCGAACATGAAGTTCAAAACTTCCAACGTGACAAACGACCACAATCCCCTCAAACCTCCAAATCCTCGACGGGATCTAGAAAACAGTAGCGAATCGGAACCTCAAAGGAAAACCTAATCTTAGCTTCTAACCCGTTTTCTATATCACAATCAACAGTAGAAATTAACGAGTCAAAATACAAGGTCAAAGCACTTTAAAGCAAAATAAAGGGGAAAGATTCCGCCGGAGCATCGTAGCCCCGACGAAGACCTGACGGCCATGATTACCTTCGGTGAGTATGTATGACGTTGTCCCTCTTCTTTTGCTTGTTGTTTCAAGTTTCTTCCTTTTTATTCTATCCTTCTGTATCCACTCCTTATTTTCTATCTGATTCTGACTTTCTCCTCTAATTCATTGTCATTTCCTTTTGCACGCGATTGACGGGGTCAAGCTCTTCAAACCCTGATTTTCAGTGCGAAAATCAGAGTTGAAATACAGAGTTTTAGCGGAGTTTTTCGGTGTAAGGTTCGTTTGGGATTTCAGCAGAGTGACGGTATTTTTCTTCTCTCCTTTTTCAATCGATTAACTTTCCTTTTTATAGAGTGAAATGAGCTCCCCAAAATCGTGTGTGGATCCTTGGCAGATGGTGCAAAACGGAATCATTCCGTTAGCATCAAATCTTTCTTTAGATTTTGGTGGGGACCAATGTAAATGTGGTAGGAAACGGATTTGATTGTGGTTCCAAAAAATCTCCAAATGCATGGCCGTCTTCACTGAATCTCCCATCTAGTTTTTACTGCGGTGAAACCTTCAACAATTGAGGTAAGGAAATTGGTATTTACTGGCATATATTTTAACCTTAATTGATGACTTCTCAACTTCGATTCACAACACTTCTTCCGTTTTTGCTGATGTGAGGACTTAATACATTTAGGTATGAATTGTTACTCAAGTATTTTCGAATCCTGTGAATCTTTGCCTTTGGTTTATCATAACAATTGTGTGCTTACAAGTCTTATGACCATTAAATTGATGCCATGTTTGATACTTGGTTTGGTATTTGGTAGGTGATCTGAATGATATTCAGGATGCTTGATGATACTTGTATGGATGTTAACCTTGTTGATGGCTGAGCTTGGATTGCTAGTCTGCTGTGTTTTACATGGTGGTAGTCATGATTGCTCCTGTGATTCTATTACCATGAGGTTAGTCATATGCTGAAAACCTGTTAACTTGGAATGTGATGTTGTTAGCTATTGTGTTAGAAGTTTGAATGAAATTTTGCTATGGTAATGATTATTTTTGTTTTGGATACTTTGCTTGTGCGTGAGCTGATTTGTGGGTTGCTATGCTTGGTGATGCAGTAGTGGTTTGTGCAGTTTTTAGATCATATATTTGATCAAGGTTAGATGGTTTGGTAACAGGTTTCTTCTTGTCATGGTTCAGCATCTGTCATGGTTCTCTGATAATAGGTTCTATTGTAACAGGTTTTTTTTAAGCATACCCTGGCACTGTTTTGGTTTGGAGCATTATGGCGTTTAAACCAATCCCGTCTTTAATTAATGATTCATAATGCAATGGTCCTGCCGCTATAGCTAAACCTTATGTCCCAAAAAGGTGAATCATTAAACGTATCCTCATTTCCAAGTGTAGGCTAAGAGATACTCTCAACTGTGTTTAGCATGTTAGTTTTCTCGATTATTTAACATCTCTGCTACCGACCAAATTTCTATCCAGTTATTAACATCAACATTCTGGAACTGAATCATTTGTCTTGGAGTTGTTAACCATCCTGCCATTGAAGGACAATCATGTTGCCAAGGTCTGCAACATGGCCTGCTGTGGGAGGAATACTCTGAACTTGCGTCTGTAGCCGTGTTTTGTTTTTTGGGTGTGACGGCTTGTTTTTGCTGTTCTGTCATTCGGCAGCTTGTGACAGTTTTTCTTCTTTTGATCATAATCTCTTTGGGAAAATCCTTACTCATTGTTTCTTTGAATCCTGCAGGTTTCACTCATGATACCAAGTTTACTGCTTCTGGAAGTGTTTTGGTGAAGAGAGTGCATGGAGTTGTCGTGGTCAACTGTCATGATGTTTAAAGCTTATATACTTTTTTATTGTAATGTCCTCAAGTCTTTAGATCATAGGCCATGGCTGTGTGTAAATCATGAGGTCTACCAATATAACTGTAAACTATGCCCCTTACAAAATTTATTCTCAGAAGGATCGTGCCCATATGGAAAAAGAATGGTTTTGTACATCTAAATTTGTATTTTTTGATCAAAAGTAACATTATTCTGAAGTCCATAGAAAACTGTTTCATTTTCTTTCTTATAGGAATTAAAACACATTGAATCTAAATCCTCAGGAAATTTTCTCAAGTCAGGACCAGGAAATGCAAATCCTAGGCCATCTGTTAAATAGCTCTTTAGACGTGGCCCGAGATGAGTAGAAAAAAATGCTCATTTAATAAGAATGCTCGCCATGAGACGTGATGGACCATAATAATGCACCAATCTTGTAGGTCGGCCAAAAGGACTTGTTGATATGAATCAATTTGTACTTATGAACCAAATGATGCTTTTTATAATCTTGAATTAATGAGACGTGAGCCTTCGAGGCAACCTATGCATGGAGTAGATGATGTCATTGACTACAACGACATGTACCATGCTCAATGAATGAATAACAATAATATGCATCTTAATCGAGTGATCCACTTAATAAACAAAAGCTTCTTTGTGATTATTCTAATCAGTTGATTATAATGGATTAAATCTGTGTGTATAAGGTGAAATCACTTTGGAGGGTGGACTATAGTAGCTTTGAGTTTCAAGCCAACGATAATAAAATACTTGTGTTTTTATCTCTTTGTTATTAACTTTTAAGTGGTGTTCTTGAGTTGGTAAAAAACTTTTGTTTTATAAAACTCAATTCAAACCGCCTTTCTTATGTTTTTCACACCTTCGGGGTTTGTTTTAATTCTGACGGGGCTACCACTAGCAGGTTGCTTACTAAGTGTGGGGGTGTTTTTCGTGACAGTCAAGAAAGATAACTTTGTGGCTTTCATAAGACTATTGGTGATTGCAATAGTCTTGCTACAGAATTCTGGGGTGTCCTTATGGGTTTGGAGCTTGCTTGGAAGAGAGATTTCAAGAACCTTATTGTTCAAGATGGCAAAAAGACAGTAGCAGATGCTCTTCAAGGGTCGCCTTTGAAGTCTAAACAAGGTTCGACTTTGGCTTGGCATATTCTTCTTCTCCTTCAGCATTTTAAAGAAGTGCATTCATTCACATTTTTAGAAAAACTATTAAGTGTGCTGATTTTTTAACCAAACTAGATTTGTCCAGTTTTTATGGTTGTATCTGATTCGATGATAATTTTTTTAGTAACGGTTCAAATGTCTATGAGACATGCTTCCTAATGTCTCCTCATTTTAGACCTTTGATCCTCCCATTTTACTCATAAATAAATATATATTTGATTAAACAAACTTAAAAAATTATTATTTTTATTATATGAGTTAAATAGTTTAAGTTTCAAATTCTGAAACGTCCCCAAAAAAAACTATTTACTTACATTCTGAATTTAAAAGAATATACATTTCAAATTCTGAGTTGTCACAAAAAAAATTCTATCAATGAAAGCCCTAATCGTCACCAAAAATATATATTATATTTTATATTTCAAAGAATTTAAATTTAAAATTCTGATTTATTACCATCAATTACATCTAAAATTATTAGATTACTTTTCACAATATAAATCCATAATTTAAAAAACAAATACTTTTAAAATTACTGACTTAAATTTATTTATTTATCTTCTATTTTGCTAAAATTATATTTTTTTACTCTCCAATTTTTAAAACTAATATTTTGGTTCGCTATTGAACAACACTGCATTATTTTTAGTTTTCAAAACTTTACTTTCATTAGAGAGGTACTTCATTTCAAAATTATTTTACCAAACAAAATTTATCTCAAAATAAACATCATTTTACTTTTTCAATATCAATTTCTTTCAGAATGCCATTAAATAATTAAAACTTCTTTCAAGTCATTATTCTCCTATACATTTATGACAATTTATAAAAACCTTAAACTATTCTTATTTTAGGATGGAATGAGTAAGCAATCAATAGACATTTATGAACTAATAAAATATATCATTGTTTTTATAATTAATTTTATTTTTTATTTTATTTGTATTAAAATATTACAAATATATTAAAACAAACTTTTAGAATTTTTTTCAAAATAACCATTATTTTCAAAAATAATTCCAAAATAACCAATTATTCAAAAATATTACCAAAATAATCAGGTTTGATAGAGGATGCGGCAGATGAATTGACGTACCCCTAATGCATGAAGAGGAGGCGCCAATAGCATTGACACATGCATTAGACTCCTCGTGAGGAGGCGCCAATGCTAGTGGCGCCTACATTGGGCCTCATGAGGAGGCGCCAATGTTAGTGGCGCCTATGTATGTTGGATTGGTGTATGCGCCAATTCATCTGGCGCATACACCCCCTTCTATTTTTTTTAATTATTAATATTTAATTTTTTTTATTTAATAAAAAAGAAATAGTAATGAAAAAAAAATTCATTGATGATGTAATAATTGGTTACATTGGACTGACAATAAACTAATGACCCGTCCGATTATAATGTCCCCCTGTTCCACATCCCGATGCGTTAATTTATCTCCTAGGTCTTCCACGATTTTCTTGAGGTGTTTGGGGTCTTTGTGTGCTGACCTGATCGAGCGATGGTTGGTTGGAAGGTCCAACGGAAGTTCCAGCGGTATTTGATAGATGTGTCATCATTTGCTCCCAATATCCAGAGGGGCTCTGGCCAACGACGCTTCCGTAATGGAGTTCGGTGCCCATGTCATCGTAGTTAGGGCGTTGTGGTTGAGTGAATTGGGGACGATATAGTTGCCCAAATTGGGTCATTGAGTCGTTTTGGAAACAAAGCAATGGTTTCTGGGGCGACTATAGTTAAACAATGGTTGGGTGTTATTGATGGGGGGCTACGATGAAGTGACCCATATGAATCATCTGGGCTATAGACAGTTGTGGTTGCGGGGTTTGATTCTTGGTTTTGTGTTTGAGTGAGAGGTATGAATGGATTGCAACGTTGGATGGTTGGTTGTTGGGTGGTTGGCATGAACGGGTTGCGATGTTGGGTGTTTGGTTGTTGTGTGTATGTGGTTGGTTGATGTTGTATGGTTGGTTGTTGGGTTTGGGTGGGTTCACATTGGTGTTGGGTGGTGAATTGTTGTGGGGCATACGATGACGAAGCATGTTGGCGTGGATCCATCAAATACCGCGGCTCAGATACAAATTGTTGAGTTGTTACCGATCTAAACCATGCCATATATTTTGTTGAGTCGGTCTTGCACCATGGATATCTGGTTCGTTCAAGATGTGTTGTCTTTGATTCCTCTATGGACGACACATGTCTTTTGCAAAGTCTCTCCAATCAGAATAATCCCATTGTGCATCAACCCTTTTTTGATGTCAATTCCCCAAACACGTGGGAGATTCTGGAATCTGTTGTAGCATTCAGAACTGCAGTTTGACCCGGTCACTCTGGTGCATTTCCACCATAGTGAATCGGATAACCGGTGTATTCATTGTCCAAACTGCAGCATCGTCATGGTTCACATCATGATCCAGACCCAGATATGGCCTCCAGACAAACTGTAAAACAATACGAAACGATTAGATGGAAAATAATTTGAGAAGTATTTTTAAATTAAAATATAGTTGGGTAGGATTATTACATCATCATGTCCAATGTGGTCCAATAGATTTCGATAGACTACAATAGCGTGTTTCAGACACCTCTTGTAGTTCATTCCCCTTACAAACCACCTAAGATAAAAAAGAAGTGAAAAATATTATTTACTATTAATTATAATATAAAATATAATTAACTAAATGGTGAATGGTAAAGTGTTAGACTTACTTGGTTGCAAACGGGAACACGAATGGGCGCTCATTTATCGGGGCGAGCGACGACATTCTTGACCAACCCCAAGCTTGAAGCAAATACGCACATGAAAAAAAATATAGGTATTCTTTTTTGTAGTTCTATACATTGCACTATATAGATGGGCCAATACAGCTGAACCCTAACTATAAGTGTTTACCTTATTAATGTTGCGTAATAAAGGTAAATACATTATATTTACAAAATTACCTGTACTTTCTGGAAACAAAAAATTATCAAATAAAATCATAATATAACACCAAGCTTTTATTATTTTCTCATACTCGGTTGAATCGTCGGGAATTACTATACTGGCATAATATTGTTTAAGGTATTTTAAACTTATACCTTGCCCCCTTGCTTGACCGGACGTGCCTCCCTCAGTTTTGTCGTCTAGCAAATGGGCACCCAATAATTCATTGCAGATATTGTTGTCTTGGTTAACTCGATCATTCACTGCCTTTCCATCTATACGGAGACCCAACAACATGTACACGTCCTCAAGTGTGACGGTACACTCACCAATCGGAAGGTGAAATGTGTGGGTCTCGGGTCTCCACCTCTCCAACAAAGTTAGAATGAACTTGTAGTCCACCGAGTACGAAACAATGTTGAGTAGATTTCCAAATCCACATCCTCTAATATATGGTTCTATTAAAGAATCGTGGGGTACATATTCATGTACACGACATCTAAACCGCTTCGGATCCTAATAATAAAAAAGTAAGAAAATGCAATTAGAAGAAGAAATACATAATCAACAAGCACAACTCTATAAGAAGTAAGAAAAACATAGATAACAAAGGTATAAGACTAAAAATAGAAAAAGTAAAAAGAGAGAGATGACATACAAATGCCGATATATTCTCGAGCGTGCCTCTATGTTCATCGCCCATAGTCAATAAAGACATGATTTGATTTTGCAAAGCTTGAGTGTGGTAGAGGAAACAAGTGTGGTAGAAGAATATAATTGAGTATTGATGAAGATGATTTGATATTGTTGATACGAGAGGCTATTTATAGATGAATGAGTGAGTAGGTTTGCAACCTAAGATGAATATGATTGGTTGCATGGAATGGTAAGAGAAGACAAGGGAATGACAAACTTCAGAAAGCATGTGAGAGATAGCATGTGAGGAATCTCTTCTAGGCACATGTGAAGAATCAACATGTAAGGGAAGATGTGCCATTCCTCTTGGCGCCTACATGTGATTCTTCACATGCAAGGAAGAGGCTCCCTTCCTCTTAGTGCCTTAGTGTAGGGCAATGGGAAGGGGCGCCCTTCCTAGTGGCGCATAAGACCAATTTTTGTGAAGAGGCACCCGTCCTTTTGGCGCCCCAGTTACTTTATGGCGCCTAGGGAATGGGCGCCTAGGTGGGAATCTCAGGGCTCAGGCGCATGTGTGTTCTTGTCACTCTTTTCTCTGCATGGTTGATTCTTTCTACTACATGCATGGTCAAGTTTGTACAAACAATGACCAAGTTATCAATGCAACGACCAAGTTAACAATGAAACATTATTTATGTTGTGTGGATGAAAAACTTAGCAATGCATTCAACAAAATGTCTTCCACACAACATTACATGATCAGTGCCCATGTCGAAGGTGAAATATTTGATCATCACTTGTTCGGTTTTTGTTTTCGAAACACGGAGGTAACTCGGTTTACAATAAATCGACGATCAAATATTTCACATTTGAAACAAAGAATAGAAAAGAAATTGCAATGCAGTAATGTGGGCCAAATCATCTATAAAAATCCGGTTTGGTTTGTAGAAAACCAGGTTAAATTTTATCAGAAGAAGATTCGAGATGATGATGATATTCAGCATATGTTTGTCAGTCACGAACAATCTGGTTACAACGATATAGAGTTGTATATATTACCACATCAACAACAGGTGTCTCTGTACATTGATCAGTCACAAGTGTTTTGTGAGACTGATGACGAACAAGCTGAGGTGAATGTTCTAGATGACAAAGAAGAAGAATCTGAGATCATGGTTGATTCGATGGTGAACGCTGAAGAGGAAGAAGAGCCAATACCAACAAGTTATGTATACTGCCCACCCCAACAGATGACAAGGTTAAATTTGGGTTCAGATGAACCTTTAGCAGATGTATGGTACAATCCTTACGTGCAGATGCAAGGATCTTTGAAATAAGGAGACACATTTCGCACAAAAGAGGAATGTGTAAGAGCCATTAAGAAATTCCACATGCAACTATCAGCTGATTTCAGAGTTGACAGAACTGACGCATCGAGGTATAAAGTTTATTGTCCGAATGAGCACTGCCTTTTTATGTTGTCAGCTTCGTACCGGAAGAGGAGCGAGTCTTGGGAGATTGGATCAATGGGTCCAGATCACACATGCATACTGACAAACCCAATCCAGGATCATCGTAAATTAAGCTCTCAGCTAATATGTGATGAAATATTATCTGTTATTAGCGACAATCCATCATTAAAGGTGAGTACAATAATCTCGCATATTTGGGCAGAGTACGAGTACACTCCATCATATAGGAAGGCATGGATAGCTAGGACAAAATCTATTGAAAAAGTGTTTGGCAATTGGGAGGAGTCTTACAAACAACTTCCAAAATACTTGTTGGGTCTAAAACAATATGCTCCCGGGACAATTGTCAAGCTGGAAACAAATTGTCCGCCTGTACACCAGATGGTACGTGTGCTGTTGGAAATAAAATATTTCATCGTCTATTCTGGGTGTATCAACTAGGTATCATAGGTTTTTCTTTCTGTAAACCAATTATACAAACTGATGGTACATGGTTGTACGAAAAATACAAAGGAACGTTACTGATGGTAGTGGCACAAGATGGGAACATCAATATTTTTTCAATCGTCTTTGCCCTAGTTGAAGGGGAGACTGCTGAGGGATGATGTTTTTTCCTAAGAAATCTCTGATTGCACGTTGCACCTCAGCCTAACTTATGTTTGATCTCCGACAGACACCCTTCAATCATCAGTGCATATAATAACATTGACAACGGCTGGAAAAATCCTCCTTCGACGCATGTGTTATGTAATAGACATATTGCTCAGAATTTCATGCGGGAAATCAAAGATAAGACGTTGCAGAAGAAGGTTGTCAATGCAGGTTACGCATTATCAGAACCTTCTTTCAAACACTACCGTAAGGAAATAAGAGTGTCAAACGAAGATACGGTACGGTGGATCCATGGTATTCCTTTGGAGAAGTGGACTAGGGCATACGACAACGGTCAACGTTGGTGCCGCATGACAACAAATCTTGTGGAATCAATGAACTCTGTCTTCAAAGGCATCCGTAACCTACCAATAATCACTTTGGTGTATGCTACATATTTCAGGCTAAGGGCGTTGTTTGAAACCAGACGCTTAAAATGGAGTTCAGTGTTGCAATCTGGACAGTTGTTCAGTGATGCTTCGATGAAATTCATCAGACATGAAGCTGCCAAAGCAAACACACATGTGGTTACGGACTTTGACCGAAGTAAAGGTTGGTTTAGTGTTGTCGAGTCCATGGATCACAATGAGGGCATGCCGATGGGACAGTACAGAGTCGAACTAGATAGAGGTTAGTGCGACTGCAGAAAGTTCCAAGCCTTTCGTACCCCCGCTCCCATGTCCTTGCGGCATGCTCAAAGGTTCGAAGGGATCCATCATACTTGTTATCTGAAGTTTACAAAATCGTCAGTTTTTCAAATGTTTATAAAATTAGTTTTTTCGTAGTGGCAAAAGAGGATTATTGGCCAGAATATCAAGGGGACATCGTCCGGCACAACGAAGTTATGCGAAGGAAGAAAAAGGGTCGCCCAAACAGCATCCGAATTCGAACCGAAATGGATACGGCGAACAAAATGGTTAGACTATGTAGTTCATGCCGTCAACTAGGTCACAATCGTAATAACTGTCCTAGTGTTAGAATGAGCACAACCAGATAAATTTACATGTACCTCTATTGCAATATATGAAAAATTAAATTTATTTCATATTAGACGTCTGTCACGAAAGTACCATTGCATAAACAGTAACACATATAATTATAACAAATACAAGAACTATGCAATTACAACCAGCAAAACAATTTTGAACATGTAATGCATCATCCTACGAGCGTCTTGGTCTGTCTTAATATCCACCAATTCGCGTAATTCTCCGTGTTGGTTGAACGTGGACACAAACCATTGTACTCTTCTAATCCGTTCACCCTCTCCAATTTCTCCCTCTAACCAACTGTACAACGTCCGATTAAGACGTTCAAACATATTTGTGTTCCAAAGTCGAATCTGTACCGGAGCCGCAACGACAGAAAATATTACATCAGCAATATGTTTTTGAATGTATGCAAACATTGTTGAAACAGGGAAAATTGAAATTGATGGTGGTTGAATTGTATTAGGAGATGAGTTTGAGTGAAAAATATTGCATCCAATGCGTGGTATTTATAGAGACGGACAAAACATCTGGGCGCTTGAGGGATTGACGCCCACATGACCATCACATGCAGCCAGATGAATTAGCGCCCACACAACCAAATGCACCTAGGCGCCACTAGCATTGACGCCTCCTCATGAGGCCCAATGCAGGCGCCACTAGTATTGGCGCCTCCTCATGAGGAGCGCAATGCATACGCCAATGCTAGTGGCGCCTCCTCGTGAGGAGCGCAATGCATGCGCCAATGCTATTGACGCCTCCTCTTTATGCATTGGGGGTGCCCCAGTTCATCTGACGCATCCTCTACCAAACCTGGTTATTTTGATAATTTTTTTAAATAATTAGTTATTTTGAAAAAAAACTAAAAATAATTATTATTTTGAAAAAAAATTCCAAACTTTTACCTACTTCCTCTTCAAGAACACCCATATTAATCCTATTTGAATCTGCTCAAACTTCAACAAAATTCAAGAAACCGATATCCTGAATTTCACAAAACTCCCAATATCTTTATATCTGAGTACAATTATCGTACTATGTAATCAAGCTTCATGTTAATCCTATTCATAGAGGATATGAACTGTACTATTTTCATTACCTTGTGCCATAAGACAATGATTCAATTAGTAAAAAATATGAGCATACAAAAGTATATAGACAATCATGAATATGGTATCTATCGGTTATATATAACTGTTAACTGAATATGGTTTCAGAGTTATAGATATATCCAAAACCAACAATGCTTAAAACCAACAGTGCAACACTAACAATTGACCCCAAACTCCATATAATATAACTATACTTAATCCGATTCAAAGCCATAATTCAGAAAGAAAGGAAATAGCATAACAATAACCAATTTCTTTTTCTACATATCATTACAATGACATTCGAGATTAGCCCATGGTTCAAAAAGTTACAGAATAATTAAACCTATAATTTAAAGCCTAGTGTCGAGGGTGAGGCACAAATTGGTATTATTCTCCAGCTCAGCCAAGTGATTATGCATGAAAAGGATACCACATTTTCTCTGCGAGAAGCAATTTAAGCATTCTAAGAGAAACTTGAGAAATACTCATCAATCTGCATAAAAATGCTCAGTAGACATCAAAGAGTAAAGGTAATCAGAAGAACTGTTACCCATGGTTTTAAACTGCTTTCCACAAGAACGGCGACAATAATTGTGACTACAAGTCTACAACCTATGCTTTTCAAGATCTCAACAACCACATCAAATCCAGCTATATCTGACTACAATATTCTACATATCAAATATCATAACATAACCACCACAACTGTAATTAAAAACCTTACTTATATGATAACAAGATGTGCATAAAGTAAACCAGGGTGTTACAATTTGATTACATTACATGTTTTAACTGAACCAAAATAAAAAACATAACGAACATGCTTTTCCTTTCCGTTTTACAGGTAAACCGAATGCTAAATTAAGCCGATAAATAAGAGACTCGTCTGTCATCATTCATTAACTATGAAAATATGGAATACACAAAAATGCTCATCACCAATTCACCACCACTATCACTAATTACTACCACAATAACTAATAACTAACATGTGCTTGTGATCAAAACCATAAACACATCCAACCAAGCCAACAACATATAAACAATTTCATCAATTACACCATATCTTGATAAAAACAAAAAATTGCCATTTAGATCTATGAAACACTGGCACATATATAGACACGACACACAGGACTAGTTGAATAATGCGGTAATGCGGAATACCAAACACACACCTTCAATCTGATGTGTCAATGCTACATAGTCACGATCAATCATCATCATCATGATCACTCTCATCACTGAAATACCCAGCTTTCTTCCCTTTCTTCTTCGTCTTGTTGTTGTCCAAACCCTCATCATCATTTCTGTTTCTCCCCAGCAACCTTTCACCCGCTTCATCATCCACAACAGAAGCCCAATTATCGTCAAACTGCTCCGCAGCAATCTGACCACCCTCCTCCTCCTCCTCATCACCTTCCTCCTCCCCATCCCTATCCCTCAGCCCACTAAATCCCTGTCGCGGCTTCTTAGGCTGAGGCCGCGGCCTCGGCCCCAACTGATTCTTAGGACACTCATACGACAAATGACCATGCCCCCCACACTCATAACACAAAGCAGTCTCAGTATTGTACACGCGCTTCCGAATAAACTCCGGAGCACGTCCATTATCAGCAGTAATAGTAGCAGTTAGAGTCCTTCCATTGAGAATCTTCTTATTCATCTCCGCCACGACGCGTTGGGCGTCATTACGAGAAACGAATTGGACAAACGCGACACCGCGGCTTAGGCGCGTGTGACGGTCTTTGAGAACGGTTACACGCGCAATGCGGCCGAAAGTAGAGAAGAGCGTATGGAGATCGGAGTTTGTTAGGGAGTAATCTATATTAGAAACGTATAGCGTCGATTTTGATGGTGCTAAGGGTTCACCTGTTTTTCCTATTGATGATCCTTTGTTGTTCGGTTTTGATTGGGGTTGATTACTGGATGTGGTGCCAGTGGTGGTGTTGGGGGTTGAGGACGAAGCGCAGTAGCGGTAGTAGAAAACGTCGTCGTCTTCATCGTTGTCGCTGTGTTTTCGTTTGTGTTTCTTCTTGCTTGACATTTTTTTTGGTTCAGGTTTTTTGTTTCCGGCAACGGCATTCGGTTTCCGGCGAAGGAATTAGTTCTCCGATGCTTCTTTAATCTATAGGGGAAATCTGAGAGTGGAGAGATTCTATAATGCGTTTGAGAAACCCTAGACAAGTGAAGCGAAACTCCAAGCGGATCTGGACATGGATCCGGATATTTTGGATTGGTTTTATATATGGTTTTATCCATTCTTATTTTTTTATAAGCAGTACTATCCATATGTAAATGGACAACTTGCTCACCGCCAGAGTACTTGTAAAGATAGCATAAAACTAAAAATTATAATGTTTTAAGATTTTTTTATTTAATTGGTCAGCCACCCATCTGCATATATAAATTTTAATAATTTTTTGTTAGTATGATGCAGATTTTTTAAGACAAAAATTTCTAGTTCGTTAGATATACAATTTTATTATATTATTTTAGATTATATTTTAATATCTTAAGATAAATAGAGTTATTGAAATTTAGCAAAAATAGAATAGAGTGAAATAGAAATTTTATTACTTTATTATTTGAATAATTAGCGATAAAAACAAAGTAACTTTTTGATTCTGCTCATATAAAAGAGAAACAATATTGATGGAAAGTGATGAAAATTTTCATTCTGCTCATATTAAAGGGAACAATACTCGTAGAAAGTGATCAATACTAGTAGAAAGTGATGTAATTTTTTATTCCTCATATCTAAGGGAAACAATGCTAATGAAAAGTGATGAAATGAAATAAAATAGAATAATAAAATTTTATTATACTGGATCTGATTTTAATTAACTCAAACAATGTAATCTTATTCTATTTCATCTCATATCACTTCATATCATCTCATTGCATCAATTTAAGCAAAACCTTAGTCTAATAACTTCAGTTTCACAAAATTTAAAAACTCTTATGTAGAATTTGTCCAGAATTGAAGACGACTCATCTCTTACTAGAAACTCAACAATTAATTTGTTTTCAAAAGTAATGCTTTATTTATAAGCTTAGATTATGTTTGGACATCTTAAAATGAAGATATAAGAATAAAAATGAACATAGTGAATCAACAAAATTAGAAGTACATACGATTAAAATGCATCAAAATCGATGACATCTTTTTAAATTTATTGAACTTTTCGCATTAGACTTTTTTCTATTGTATTATTTTTCAACATCATTTAATTTCTAGAACTCATGCATCCTATCCAAAAAAGAAAAGTTCTCACTCAGATGTTTCTTCCTTAAGACGTTCTCTCCATTCTACGAATGTTGGTGGTACAGGACACCCTCGTTTCAAATAAGCTTGTATAAAATGCATCTTAGTAGCAATCTGTCCAATCAAGACAACCCGGCCATTTAAATTATTTGGAGGGCAACATAGCAGAGGGAAAACGATTTACGAAAAACTATGTCTTGTAAACTAAACTAAAACTCAGTCATATACATTTGATATAAGATGACTCATTTCAGAAAAATTCATCCACTTTATTGTCGTTGTGGGGACACCAATTTCACTAAGAATCAAAGGATTTTGAATAGCTTGTATTTGTGCATTAGTCATATAGAGTCGCATGTAATTGTCGCACCTCAAAAAAAGATGATAATGCGATCCCTCGCGATAGGACGCGGAAAAAAAAATGTTGTTCGAAACAGAGTCGCCACCGAACTTTATTTATTCCAATGAAGGAATAGGAAAATATCGAGAAAACCTTTAGAAATAAGAATAATGGTCGTCGCAACCATATTCGGGTTCGGGAGTCGATTACGCAAGGGGAAGGTATTAGTGTAACACCCCGATGAAATAAGGCTAATTATTTAATTTAAATTAATATAATATTTATTAATTTAATTAATTAATTGGGTTATTTTATTATTGGATTATTATTATTATTATTTTGGAATAAGAATATAAATTGGAAAATATATATGTTGGAATTAAGGAAAAAGTCCCATTTGGAGTAAAAAGGTTTTTACGTGAAAAACAGAGAAGCGATCGTGAAAGAGGAAAAGGGCAAAGGCAGAGCAAGAGGAAGAAGGTTGAAGAAGGAAGAGCTTGAGCTTAAAGATTTGCCGGATTAATCAGGTAAGGGGGGTTTATCGTTGATTAATGGGTATTATGGGATAATATGTAATGGGTAGTGATAAGCCGTTGATTTGACCCTAATTGGGATTGTGCATGTTGGAAAATTGTGATGAATAAGTTGTGTAAAATCTGAAATTTAATCGGTAATTAGATGGGTAGTGTTTTCCCGATCGTATAGCTTTTTACGGAATTGGAATCGGAGGTCCGGAAGTCCTCCAACGGCGGAAAATGCGGAGAATTCTGCATTCTTCCTTGTGTTAGCGCAGGAACTGCTGTTTTGTCTGCGTTAACCGGTTAACCCAGGGCGTTAACCGGTTAACACTGTTTTGAATTGTGAAAATGTACTATTTTGCCTGCGTTAACCGGTTAACCCAGGGCGTTAACCGGTTAACACTGTTACAGAGTGGAAAATTGGTGTTTTAAACGTTGTGTACCTATTCGAGGGTTGGTCTATGTTGACATATGATGTAATAGGGATTAATTCCCGCTGTTTTGAGCAGTGTAGGTATTAGTAGAGTGTGCTAATACTATGATTGATTATGTGGCATAACATGATATGTTTTTGTGATGAATGTGTTGATGTTATGTGATGGTATACATGATGTTGTGAATGTATGCATTTGTGAATAGACTGTTTTATGGCTTAGAGTGTGAGCATATGTCTATTCTTGAATTGTTGTTGATGTTGCATTGCTAGGTGATTAGCATGCATACTGTGGCCTTTATGGTGGTAGCTAATTCCCATGGTGAGGAATTAGTGAGTAAATCAATTTGATTTTTGTTGATGTTTGCATGCTAGGTGATTAGCGTGCATAGCATAGCTCTTGAGGGGTGGTAGCTAATTCCCATGGTGAGGAATTAGTGAGTGAGTCACTATGTCTCAAATAAGTGGGACTAGTGAGCTTGGTAGCCGGGCCTGGATTTGGACGGTGAGGTTGAACTATATGTTCACAAATTAGTCGGTACCGCGTGCATGGAGTCTCATTGCATAATGTATGTATGGCATATAATATGAATGGATGCATTCCAGTATTATATGTGTGTTGTGTGTTGTATGTTGTGAGTTGTGTTGATGTTGAGTATGATGTTGAGTTGATATGCCGTTACTGAACGTGTAATCTGATTAGGGTGATGAAATGTGTTATTTACTTGGCATTACATGTTGTTCTATAATGCTTATTATATCGATTGAGGAACTCACCCTTACAACTATTTTTCAGGTAACGAGCAATGATTTGAGTAGAAGCTAGTGCTTGGAGCCTAGTGTAGTCTCCTTAGTGGGTCATGCTCTGATAGATGTAACATCGGGAGGGAATATTTTAATTGTTTTGTGGTTGGTTGTTGGACCATTTTACATGTAATATGCTACATGTTTTGCATGATTGAGTTGACCTCTATCCGCTGCGTATTGTGCAAGTATTTGATGTTTTGAATTAAATAATGAGCATGACTAAGTTATTTTGGTGTGAAATATTGTGTGACACCCTTTGGTGCATAATTACTCTGATTGTTATATGTTATTATTTTAAATTAAAAATGTGGGGTATTTAGAAGGGTGTTACATTAGTGGTATCAGAGCATAGTCGGTCGAGTCGAGTCGTAATTATTCTGTTCCCCTGTACGGGATAGGCGTTGTGTAACCCTATCAGTACTTATTTTTTTAGCTTGTTGGGTTTTCAGAATAGAGATGGCTGGAAGAGGTAGAGATGATGCTGCGATTGCTGAGGCTCTGGGTATGCTAGCTGGAGTACTTGGAGGGAATCCGAATCTTGTGGGAATGGGAGCTGCTCGTCAACTGAGTGAGTTCCAGAAGAACAATCCTCCAATGTTCAAGGGAGCATACGATCCAGATGGTGCTCAGAAGTGGTTAAAGGAGATCGAGAGAATCTTCAGAGTGACTGAGTGTGCCGATAACCAGAAGGTCAGGTTCGGTACGCATATGCTGTCAGAGGAAGCTGATGATTGGTGGGTTGCTACTCGCACTGAATTAGAAACTGCTGATAGTGCTGAGATCTCTTGGGCTGTGTTCAGAGAGAGATTCTTGAGGAAGTATTTTCCAGAGGATGTTAGAGGAAAGAAAGAGATAGAGTTCTTGGAATTGAAGCAGGGTAACAGGTCTGTTACTGAGTATGCTGCTAAGTTCATAGAGCTGTCAAAGTATTACACTCCCTATAATGAGGCTGCTGGAGAATTTTCGAAATGTGTGAAGTTTGAGAACGGGTTGCGTCCCGAGATCAAACAGGCTATTGGATATCAGCGGATCAGAGTGTTTTCTGACTTGGTTGACTGTTGCAGGATTTTTGAACAGGATTCCAAAGCCAGAGCAGAGAGCTATCAGCAGAGGGTTGATAGGAAAGGCAAGAATCAGAATGATCGTGGAAAACCGTATGCAGCTGGCAAAGGTTTTCAGAAACAGAGTGGGATGAAGAGGCCTAGTGGGGGAGATTCTAGTGCTCCTGCTAAGTGTTACAGATGTGGTCAGGCTGGACATCGTGTCCATGAGTGTACCAGTGCTGAGAGGAAGTGTTTTAAGTGTGGAAAAGGTGGTCACTTGGCTGCAGAGTGCCGGTTGAAGACTGTGACTTGTTTCAACTGTGGAGAGGTGGGTCATATCAGTCCACAGTGTCCTAAGCCGAAGAAAGAGAATCAGTCGGGAGGAAAAGTCTTTGCTTTATCGGGTTTTGAGACTTCTGCAGATGATCGTTTGATCCGAGGTACGTGTTATATTAATGGCTTTCCTCTTGTAGCTATTATTGACACAGGTGCGACTCATTCTTTTATATCTTTGGATTGTGCTATGAAACTTAAATTAGAGATATCTGAGATGCATGGTAGTATGGTGATTGATACTCCTGCGAAGGGTTCAGTGACTACTACTTCTGTTTGTTTGAACTGTCCTTTGAGTATTTTTGGTAGAGACTTTGGGATAGACCTTGTGTGTCTTCCACTAGTGCAGATTGACGTTATCTTGGGTATGAACTGGTTGGTGTTTAACCGAGTTTCTATCAACTGTTTTGATAAGACTGTGATATTTCCTGAGATTGAGGAAGGAAAGAGTTTGTTTTTATCAGCAAGGCAGGTGAATGAGGAAGTGGCAGATGGGGCAAAGTTGTTTATGCTGTTAGCGACTTTGGAGGCTAAAGATAAACTGGTGATTCGTGATCTAGCAGTGGTGTGTGATTTTCCTGATGTATTTCCAGAACAAGTGAATGAATTACCGCCAGAGCGTGAAGTTGAGTTCTCAATTGATTTGGTACCTGGTACTAGACCGATATCGATGGCTCCGTACCGTATGTCTGCTGTTGAGTTAGCTGAATTGAAGAGTCAGCTGGAAGATTTGTTGGATAAGAAATTTATTCGTCCGAGTGTGTCACCGTGGGGTGCACCAGTATTATTGGTTAAGAAGAAAGAAGGTACTATGAGGTTGTGTGTGGACTACAGGCAACTGAATAAAGTGACGATCAAGAATCGGTATCCTTTGCCGAGGATTGATGATTTGATGGATCAGTTGGTTGGTGCAAGTGTGTTCAGCAAAATAGATTTGAGATCTGGGTATCATCAGATACGTGTGAAAACTGAGGATATTCAGAAGACTGCTTTCAGAACAAGGTATGGACATTATGAGTATTCTGTAATGCCTTTTGGTGTGACTAATGCGCCTGGAGTATTTATGGAGTATATGAATAGGATTTTTCATCCGTACCTAGATCAGTTTGTTGTGGTGTTTATTGATGACATTTTGGTGTATTCGAAATCTGAAGAAGAGCATGCTGAGCATTTGAGAGTGGTTTTAGGAGTTCTACGAGGAAAGAAGTTATTTGCTAAACTGTCAAAGTGTGAATTTTGGTTAGAAGAGGTTAGTTTTCTTGGTCATGTGATTTCAAGAGGTGGTGTTGCTGTTGATCCTTCTAAGATAGAAGCGGTATCTAAGTGGGAAGCTCCGAAGTCAGTTTCTGAGATAAGGAGTTTTCTTGGTTTGGCTGGTTATTATAGGAAGTTCATTGAGGGATTTTCTAAGTTGGCGTTACCGTTGACGATGTTGACTAGAAAGGGGCAAGCGTTTATTTGGGATTCAAAATGTGAAGAAGGTTTCCAAGAGTTAAAGAGAAGGTTAACTAGTGCTCCTGTTTTGATATTACCGAGTCCGTCGGAACCATTTGAGGTTTACTGTGATGCTTCATTGTTGGGTTTGGGGGGTGTGTTGATGCAGAATAAGCAGGTTATAGCTTATGCTTCGAGACAGCTGAGGGTTCATGAGAGGAACTATCCGACGCACGATTTAGAGTTGGTAGCTGTGGTATTTGTTCTGAAGTTGTGGAGGCATTATTTGTACGGATCAAGATTTGAGGTTTTCAGTGACCATAAAAGTTTAAAGTATTTGTTTGATCAGAAAGAGCTGAATATGAGACAGAGGAGATGGTTAGAGTTTCTGAAGGATTATGACTTTGGGTTGAATTACCATCCGGGTAAAGCAAACGTAGTGGCTGATGCATTGAGTCGGAAATCATTGCATATGTCTATGTTAATGGTTAAGGAATTGGATTTAATTGAGCAGTTTAGAGACTTGAGTTTGGTGTGTGAGAGTACTCACAACAGTGTTAAATTGGGAATGTTGAAGTTGACGAGTGGTATTCTGGATGAGATTAGAGAGGGTCAGAAATCCGATGTGCTTTTTGTTGATAAGTTGACTTTAGTGAATCAAGGTCAAGGTGGTGATTTCAGAGTTGATGAGAATGGTATTTTGAAATTTGGAAATCGGGTGTGTATTCCGGATGTTACCGAGCTTAAGAAGAGTATTCTTGAGGAAGGACATCGTAGTGGCCTGAGTATTCATCCTGGAGCTACGAAGATGTATCATGATTTAAAAAAGTTATTTTGGTGGCCGGGAATGAAAAGAGAAATTGCGAGTTTTGTTTATTCTTGTTTGACTTGTCAGAAGTCGAAGATTGAGCATCAGAAACCGTCTGGGCTAATGCAACCGTTGGCTATTCCAGAGTGGAAGTGGGATAGTATCAGTATGGATTTTGTTTCTGGTTTGCCGAGGACAATTAAGAATTTTGAAGCTATTTGGGTGATTGTTGACAGATTAGCTGAGTTGTATATTGAGAAGATTGTAAGTTCGCATGGTATTCCGTTGAGTATTGTTTCGGATAGAGATCCTAGATTTACATCGAAGTTCTGGGAAGGTCTGCAGAGGGCTTTGGGAACTAAGCTGAGATTGAGTTCTGCATATCATCCGCAGACTGATGGTCAGACTGAGAGGACGATTCAGTCACTAGAGGATCTTTTGAGAGCTTGTGTTTTGGAAAAAGGAGGTGCTTGGGATTGTTATTTACCTTTGATTGAGTTTACCTACAACAATAGTTTTCATTCGAGCATTGGTATGGCACCGTTTGAAGCTTTGTATGGTAGGAGATGTCGGACACCTTTATGTTGGTATGAGTCCGGTGAGGGTGTTGTGGTTGGACCGGAGATTGTTCAAAAAACCTTACTTATATGTGTTTCTTCGTGTTACTCCGATAACTGGTGTTGGTCGAGCTTTGAAATCGAAGAAGTTGACACCTTGATTTATTGGTCCTTATCAGATTTTGGAGAGGATAGGGGAGGTAGCCTATCGTGTCGCTTTACCGCCGTCGCTTGCGAATTTGCATGAGGTTTTTCATGTGTCTCAGTTGAGGAGGTACATTCATGATCCGTCGCATATAGTCCAAGTAGATGATGTACAGGTGAGAGATAACCTGACTATTGAAACACCACCTATGAGGATCGAGGATCGAGAGTTGAAGCAGTTGCGGGGTAAAGAGATTGCCTTGGTGAAGGTAGCGTGGGGAGGACCAGCAGGTGGCAATGTAACTTGGGAACTGGAGAGTAAGATGAAGGAGTCTTATCCAGAGTTGTTCACTTGAGGTATGTTTTCGAGGACGAAAACTCTTTTAGTGGGGGAGAGTTGTAACACCCCGATGAAATAAGGCTAATTATTTAATTTAAATTAATATAATATTTATTAATTTAATTAATTAATTGGGTTATTTTATTATTGGATTATTATTATTATTATTTTGGAATAAGAATATAAATTGGAAAATATATATGTTGGAATTAAGGAAAAAGTCCCATTTGGAGTAAAAAGGTTTTTACGTGAAAAACAGAGAAGCGATCGTGAAAGAGGAAAAGGGCAAAGGCAGAGCAAGAGGAAGAAGGTTGAAGAAGGAAGAGCTTGAGCTTAAAGATTTGCCGGATTAATCAGGTAAGGGGGGTTTATCGTTGATTAATGGGTATTATGGGATAATATGTAATGGGTAGTGATAAGCCGTTGATTTGACCCTAATTGGGATTGTGCATGTTGGAAAATTGTGATGAATAAGTTGTGTAAAATCTGAAATTTAATCGGTAATTAGATGGGTAGTGTTTTCCCGATCGTATAGCTTTTTACGGAATTGGAATCGGAGGTCCGGAAGTCCTCCAACGGCGGAAAATGCGGAGAATTCTGCATTCTGCCTTGTGTTAGCGCAGGAACTGCTGTTTTGTCTGCGTTAACCGGTTAACCCAGGGCGTTAACAGGTTAACACTGTTTTGAATTGTGAAAATGTACTATTTTGCCTGCGTTAACCGGTTAACCCAGGGCGTTAACCGGTTAACACTGTTGCGTTTTGCCAGAAAATGTGTTTTTGCCTGCGTTAACCGGTTAACCCAGGGCGTTAACCGGTTAACACTGTTACAGAGTGGAAAATTGGTGTTTTAAACGTTGTGTACCTATTCGAGGGTTGGTCTATGTTGACATATGATGTAATAGGGATTAATTCCCGCTGTTTTGAGCAGTGTAGGTATTAGTAGAGTGTGCTAATACTATGATTGATTATGTGGCATAACATGATATGTTTTTGTGATGAATGTGTTGATGTTATGTGATGGTATACATGATGTTGTGAATGTATGCATTTGTGAATAGACTGTTTTATGGCTTAGAGTGTGAGCATATGTCTATTCTTGAATTGTTGTTGATGTTGCATTGCTAGGTGATTAGCATGCATACTGTGGCCTTTATGGTGGTAGCTAATTCCCATGGTGAGGAATTAGTGAGTAAATCAATTTGATTGTTGTTGATGTTTGCATGCTAGGTGATTAGCGTGCATAGCATAGCCCTTGAGGGGTGGTAGCTAATTCCCATGGTGAGGAATTAGTGAGTGAGTCACTATGTCTCAAATGAGTGGGACTAGTGAGCTTGGTAGCCGGGCCTGGATTTGGACGGTGAGGTTGAACTATATGTTCACAAATTAGTCTGTACCGCGTGCATGGAGTCTCATTGCATAATGTATGTATGGCATATAATATGAATGGATGCATTCCAGTATTATATGTGTGTTGTGTGTTGTATGTTGTGAGTTGTGTTGATGTTGAGTATGATGTTGAGTTGATATGCCGTTACTGAACGTGTAATCTGATTAGGGTGATGAAATGTGTTATTTACTTGGCATTACATGTTGTTCTATAATGCTTATTATATCGATTGAGGAACTCACCCTTACAACTATTTTTCAGGTAACGAGCAATGATTTGAGTAGAAGCTAGTGCTTGGAGCCTAGTGTAGTCTCCTTAGTGGGTCATGCTCTGATAGATGTAACATCGGGAGGGAATATTTTAATTGTTTTGTGGTTGGTTGTTGGACCATTTTACATGTAATATGCTACATGTTTTGCATGATTGAGTTGACCTCTATCCGCTGCGTATTGTGCAAGTATTTGATGTTTTGAATTAAATAATGAGCATGACTAAGTTATTTTGGTGTGAAATATTGTGTGACACCCTTTGGTGCATAATTACTCTGATTGTTATATGTTATTATTTTAAATTAAAAATGTGGGGTATTTAGAAGGGTGTTACAATTAGCACCCCTCACGTCCGTTGTACTCAACGGGAACCTTTTAGTCTGATTCTGCTATTTGACTGTTAATTGACTGTTTATCTGCTTGCTTCGAGTAATTAGAATTTATGATAGATGTGGATGAAGACCTCAGGATGGGGGAAATGGGAGGTTTTTTATTAGTGTGCTCGCGAAGATACAGCAATCTCCTGCCTACGTATCCTTATGGTGCAATAAGGAAATCAGAGCATTCGTAGTTCGGGCTACTACGAATATTGGTTGTGTTTTGTTTTGATGAACGACTGTGTAGGTCGGCGTTCTAACGGCTAAACACTGGATTGTCTACTCTCGGTGGAGGCTCTAGCACTGGTTTGTTGTGCGCATTAAAAAGGATTGACAGTGTTCTTTTTGAAAGGGTTTGGTCACGCGGGGGTGACGAGTTGAATTGACGTGTTTGGATTTGATTGGTTTCGATCGCTCGAGGGCGAGAAGTTAGGTTTGATTTGTTAATGATTTGAGGAACGACGAAAGATTGAGCAATATGGTGTACACCAATCGTTCAATTCTTTCGAGGAATAATAAGGCGTGCGCCTTCTATTCCCTTTTCGTTCGAATTGTTTTGAAAGTTTGTTTGTGGATGTTGAATACGCACGGTAGTGAGGCGTACGCCTCCTACTTTCTTATTCAAAGAATAACGAGGCGTACGCCACCTATTCCCTTATCCAAGTTTATTTAACGTGTTTTAGTCGGAAGTCGATAATTTGGGCAATATGGCGTACGCCAATTATCCAAATAACCGAGAGACGGTGAGGCTTACGCCTCCAATCTTTTATCACCCGAGGTTTAAATTGTAAAAAGATATGTTTAGATATTGTATTCGATTTATGAAGATAGCTTGAATTTTGGGTTGGTAGGTTTGGATTTGTCGATGATTTGAGCAAGGTGGCGTACGCCAATTATTCAAATAATCAAGGAGTGGTGAGGCGTACGCCTCCCATTCTCTATTGAAGTTGTATAGTTTATTTTGTAAAATTGGGTTTGATATAAGAGGTGATTTGAGTTTATTCAATTGTGTTTTAAGTTTGATGACAAAAACTCGAGCAATGTGGCGTACGCCAATTATTCGAATAATCGAAAGATAGTGAGGCGTACGCCTCCTATCCTCTTTATTATCATAAATTTAGAATTAAATGTTTTAGAATTTGTAGTTGATTTGGAAAATGATTTGAATATGATGGTTGAAGTTTAGAAATAATTTGAATTTAGAACCTATGTTTGATTTGAAAAATTGATTTGAAATTGTATGATTATTAGGGTTTTAATTGAATGACGAAAATCCGAGCAATATGGCGTACGCCAATTATTCGAATAATCGAGAGATAATGAAGCGGATGCTCACTATTCTCCTTTTCATTCAAAGATTAATTATTAAAAATAAAACTTTTAGAATTTATAATTAATTGGTGGAGTGATTTTAATTTTATGGAGTTTTAGGGTTTTAAATGAATGACGAAAATCCGAGCAATATGGCGTACGCCAATTGTTCGAATAGTGAAGCGGAGGCTTACTATTCTCCTTTTCTTTCAAAATTAAATTAAATAATTTTTAAGAGAATACTATTTAAATACGGTGAATTTGAATTTATTTAGAATTAATATACTTTTGGGAAAGACTATTTGGTATTGGACCAACGTCAAACTTATTTATTAGAAAATAAAGTAAATTATTTGTTGACGTTAACCATTAATCCACCATTTAACTAATTATAATATTATAACAAGATAAAAAGAAGAGTTGAAAATAGTAATCGAAACCGAACTAATAAATATTTCTAATATTAGTGTTATCTTAATTTTAATTAAAACAATCAAGAATAGCTCATAAACCAACTAGACCAAATTGGAATGTTTGGGAAATAAATAAAAAGTTAGGCCCTAAACATTGGATCAAAGAAGGCCCAAGGGACTTAAAGTAGTGTTAATTTCGGGATGGGCCACAAGGCCCAAAATCCTCTCCTACTCAGCCAAGTGGTACCGCCGAGAAGAGAAAAGGTTGGCCTCGGTTTACCTACCGCCACGCGCATCATTGTTCATTGATAACATCATAAAGATTTTGGGAACATAATCTGACAGCACCCAAGTATCTATCATCAATAACATTAATTTACTCTTAATAATATTTTAAAAGAAGAAACAATCACCCCTTAAAGGAAAGAAATAAATCAAAATAATTTTGTCTCTCTCTCTTAAAACGACTCTTCATTCTTTCTGGGAAATATCCTCTCCCTATTAAATCGTGTGCATGGTCCCAATCCAAAACTGCAGAGAGAGAAAAAAAATTTGAAAGGAAACCGATGAACACCCTTCGGTGTTCATCCTCAAACAAACCAGGACTCGAACATGAAGTTCAAAACATCCAACGTGACAAACGACTACAATCCCCTCAAAGGAAAATAGTAGCGAATCGGAACCTCAAAGGAAAACCTAATCTTAGCTTCTAACCCGTTTTCTATATCACAATCAACAGCAGAAATTAACGAGTCAAAATACAAGGTCAAAGCACTTTAAAGCAAAATAAAAGGGAAAGATTCCGCCGGAGCATCGTAGCCCCGACGAACACCTGACGGCCATGATTACCTTCGGTGAGTATGTATGACGTTGTCCCTCTTCTTTTGCTTGTTGTTTCAAGTTTCTTCCTTTTCTTTCTATCCTTCTGTATCCACTCCTTATTTTCTGTCTGATTCTGACTTTCTCCTCTAATTGATTGTCATTTCCTTTTGCACGCGATTGAAGGGGTCAAGCTCTTCAAACCCTGATTTTCAGTGTGAAAATCAGAGTTGAAATACAGAGTTTTAGCGGAGCTTTTCGGTGTAAGGTTCGTTTGGGATTTTAGCAGAGTGACAGTATTTTTCTTCTCTCCTTTTTCAATCGATTAACTTTCCTTTTTATAGAGTGAAATGAGCTCCCCAAAATCGTGTGTGGATCCTTGGCAGATGGTGCAAAAAGGAATCATTCCGTTAGCATCAAATCTTTCTTTAGATTTTAGTGAGGACCAATGTAAATGTGGTAGGAAACGGATTTGATTGTGGTCCCAAAAAATCTCCAAATGCGTGGCCGTCTTCACTGAATCTCCCATCTAGTTTTTACTGCGGTGAAACCTTCAACAATTGAGGTAAGGAAATTGGTATTTACTGGCATATATTTTAACCTTAATTGATGACTTCTCAACTTCGATTCACAACACTTCTTCCGTTTTTGCTGATGTGAGGACATAATACATTTAGGTATGAATTGCTGCTCAAGTATTTTCGAATCCTGTGAATCTTTGCCTTTGGTTTATCATAACAATTTTGTGCTTACAAGTCTTATGACCATTAAACTGATGCCATGTTTGATACTTGGTTTGGTATTTGGTAGGTGATCTGAATGATATTCAGGATGCTTGATGATACTTGTATGGATGTTAACCTTGTTGATGGCTGAGCTTGGATTGCTAGTCTGCTGTGTTTTACATGGTGGTAGTCATGATTGCTCCTGTGATTCTATTACCATGAGGTTAGTCATATGCTGAAAACCTGTTAACTTGGAATGTGATGTTGTTAGCTATTGTGTTAGAAGTTTGACTAAAATTTTGCTATGGTAATGATTATTTTTGTTTTGGATACTTTGCTTGTGTGTGAGCTGATTTGTGGGTTGCTATGCTTGGTGATGTAGTAGTGGTTTGTGCAGTTTTTAGATCGTATATTTGATCAAGGTTAGATGGTTTGGTAACAGGTTTCTTCTTGTCATGGTTCAGCATCTGTCATGGTTCTCTGATAATAGGTTCTATTGTAACAGGTTTTTTTTAAGCATACCCTGGCACTATTTTGGTTTGGAGCATTATGGCGTTTAAACCAATCCCGTCTTTAATTGATGATTCATAATGCAATGGTCCTGCCGCTATAGCTAAACCTTATGTCCCAAAAAGGTGAATCTTTAAATGTATCCTCATTTCCAAGTGTAGGCTAAGAGATACTCTCAACTGTGTTTAGCATGTTAGTTTTCTCGATTGTTTAACATCTCTGCTACCGACCAAATCCCTATCCAGTTATTAACATCAACATTCTGGAACTGAATCATCTGTCTTGGAGTTGTTAACCATCCTGCCATTGAAGGACAGTCATGTTGCCAAGGTCTGCAACATGGCCTGCTGTGGGAGGAATACTCTGAACTTGCGTCTGTAGCCGTTTTTTGTTTTTTGGGTGTGACGGCTTGTTTTTGCTGTTTTGCCGTTCGACAGCTTGTGACAGTTTTTCTTCTTTTGATCATAATCTCTTTGGGAAAATCCTTACTCATTGTTTCTTTGAATCCTGCAGGTTTCACTCATGATACCAAGTTTACTGCTTCTGGAAGTGTTTTGGTGAAGAGAGTGCATGGAGTTGTCGTGGTCAACTGTCATGATGTTTTAAGCTTATATACTTTTTTATTGTAATGTCCTCAAGTCTTTAGATCATAGGCCATGGCTGTGTGTAAATCATGAGGTCTACAAATATAACTGTAAACTATGCCCCTTACAAAATTTATTCTCAGAAGGATTGTGCCCATATGGAAAAAGAATGGTTTTGTACATCTAAATTTGTATTTTTTGATCCAAAGTAACATTATTATGAAGTCCATAGAAAACTGTTTCATTTTCTTTCTTATAGGAATTAAAAGACATTGAATCTAAATCCTCAAGAAATTTTCTCAAGTCAGGACCAGGAAATGCAAATCCTAGGCCATCCGTTAAATAGCTCTTTAGACGTGGCCCGAGATGAGTAGAAAAAAATGCTCATTTAATAAGAATGCTCGCCATGAGACGTGATGGACCATAATAATGCACCAATCTTGTAGGTCGGCCAAAAGGACTTGTTGATATGAATTAATTTGTACTTATGAACCAAATGATGCTTTTTATAATCTTGAATTAAGGAGACGTGAGCCTTCGAGGCAACCTATGCATGGAGTAGATGATGTCATTGACTAGAATGACATGTACCATGCTAAATGAATGAATAACAATAATATGCATCTTAATCCAGTGATCCACTTAATAAACAAAAGCTTCTTTGTGATTATTCTAATCAGTTGATTATAGTGGATTAAATCTGTGTGTATAAGGTGAAATCACTTTGGAGGGTGGACTATAGTAGCTTTGAGTTTCAAGCGAACGATAATAAAATACTTGTGTTTTTATCTCTTTGTTATTAACTTTTAAGTGGTGTTATTGAGTTGGTAAAAAACTTTTGTTTTATAAAACTCAATTCAAACCCCCTTTCTTATGTTTTTCACACCTTCGGGGTTTGTTTTAATTCTGACGGGGCTACCAGTAGCAGATTGCTTACTAAGTGTGGGGGTGTTTTTCGTGACAGTCAAGAAAGATAACTTTGTGGCTTTCATAAGACTATTGGTGATTGCAATAGTCTTGCTACAGAATTCTGGGGTGTCCTTATGGGTTTGGAGCTTGCTTGGAAGAGAGATTTCAAGAACCTTATTGTTCAACATGGCAAAAAGACAGTAGCAGATGCTCTCCAAGGGTCGCCTTTGAAGTCTAAACAAGGTTCGACTTTGGCTAAGCATATTCTTCTTCTCCTTCAGCATTTTAAAGAAGTGCATTCATTCACATTTTTAGAAAAACTATTAAGTGTGCTGATTTTTTAACCAAACGAGATTTGTCCAGTCTTGATGGTTGTATCTGATTCGATGATAATTTTTTTAGTAACGGTTCAAATGTCTATGAGACATGCTGCCTAATGTCTCCTCATTTTAGACCTTTGATCCTCCCATTTTACTAATAAATAAATATATATTTGATTAAACAAACTTAAAAAATTATTATTTTTATTATATGAGTTAAATAGTTTAAGTTTCAAATTCTGAAACGTCCCCAAAAAAAACTATTTACTTACATTCTGAATTTAAAAGAATATACATTTCAAATTCTGAGTTGTCACCAAAAAAAATTCTATCAATGAAAGCCCTAATCGTCACCAAAAATATATATTATATTTTATATTTCGAAGAATTTAAATTTCAAATTCTGAATTTATTACCATCAATTACATCTAAAATTATTAGATTACTTTTCACAATATAAATTCATAATTTAAAAAACAAATACTTTTAAAATTACTGACTTAAATTTATTTATTTATCTTCTATTTTGCTAAAATTATATTTTTTTACTCTCCAATTTTTAAAACTAATATTTTGGTTCGCTATTGAACAAGGCTGCATTATTTTTAGTTTTCAAAACTTTACTTTCATTAGAGAGGTACTTCATTTCAAAATTATTTTACCAAACAAAATTTATCTCAAAATAAACATCATTTTACTTTGTCAATATCAATTTCTTTCAGAATGCCATTAAATAATTAAAACTTCTTTCAAGTCATTATTCTCCTATACATTTATGACAATTTATAAAAACCTTAAACTATTCTTCTTTTAGGATGGAATGAGTAAGCAATCAATAGACATTTATGAACTAATAAAATATATCATTGTTTTTATAATTAATTTTATTTTTTATTTTATTTGTATAAAAATATTACAAATATATTAAAACAAACTTTTAGAATTTTTTTTTTCAAAATAATTCCAAAATAACCAATTATTCAAAAATATTACCAAAATAATCAAGTTTGATAGAGGATGCGGCAGATGAATTGACGTACCCCTAATGCATGAAGAGGAGGCGCCAATAGCATTGACGCATGCATTAGACTCCTCGTGAGGAGGCGCCAATGCTAGTGGCGCCTACATTGGGCCTCATGAGGAGGCGCCAATGTTAGTGGCGCCTATGTATGTTTGATTGGTGTATGCGCCAATCCATCTGGCGCATACACCCCTGCTATTTTTTTAATTATTAATATTTAATTTTTATTATTTAATAAAAAAGAAATAGTAATGAAAAAAAAATTCATTGATGATGTAATAATTGGTTACATTGGACTGACAATAAACTAATGACCCGTCCGATTATAACGTCCCCCTGTTCCATATCCCGGTGCGTTAGTTTATCTCCTAGGTGTTCCACGATTTTCTTGAGGTGTTTGGGGTCTTTGTGTGCTGACCTGATCGAGCGATGGTTGGTTGGAAGGTCCAACGGAAGTTCCAGCTGTATTTGATAGATGTGTCATCATTTGCTCCCAATATCCGGAGGGGCTCTGGCCAACGGCGCTTCCGTAATGGAGTTCGGTGCCCATGTCATCGTAGTTAGGGCGTTGTGTTTGAGTGAATTGGGGACGATATAGTTGCCCAAATTGGGTCATTGAGTCGTTTTGGAAACAAAGCAATGGTTTCTGGGGCGACTATAGTTAAACAATGGTTGGGTGTTATTGATGGGGGGCTACGATGAAGTGACCCATATGAATCATCTGGGCTATAGACAGTTGTGGTTGCGGGGTTTGATTCTTCGTTTTGTGTTTGAGTGAGAGGTATGAATGGATTGCGACGTTGGATGGTTGGTTGTTGGGTGGTTGGCATGAACGGGTTGCGATGTTGGGTGTTTGGTTGTTGTGTGTATGTGGTTGGTTGATGTTGTATGGTTGGTTGTTGGGTTTGGGTGGGTTCACATTGGTGTTGGGTGGTGAATTGTTGTGGGGCATACGATGACGAAGCATGTTGGCGTGGATCCATCAAATACCGCGGCTCAGATACAAATTGTTGAGTTGTTACCGATCTAAACCATGCCATATATTTTGTTGAGTCGGTCTTGCACCATGGATATCTGGTTCGTTCAAGATGTGTTGTCTTTGATTCCTCTATGGACGACACATGTCTTTTGCAAAGTCTCTCCAATCAAAATAATCCCATTGTGCATCAACCCTTTTTTTATGTCAATTCCCCAAACACGTGGGAGATTCTGGAATCTGTTGTAGCATTCAGAACTGCAGTTTGACCCGGTCACTCTGGTGCATTTCCACCATAGTGAATCGGATAACCGGTGTCTTCGTTGTCTAAACTGCAGCATCGTCATGGTTCACATCATGATCCAGACCCAGATATGGCCTCCAGACAAACTGTAAAACAATACGAAACGATTAGATGGAAAATAATTTGAGAAGTATTTTTAAATTAAAATATAGTTGGGTAGGATTATTACATCGTCATGTCCAATGTGGTCCAATAGATTTCGATAGACTACAATAGCGTGTTTCAGACACCTGTTGTAGTTCATTCCCCTTACTGACCACCTAAGATAAAAAAGAAGTGAAAAATATTATTTACTATTAATTATAATATAAAATATAATTAACTAAATGGTGAATGGTAAAGTGTTAGACTTACTTGGTTGCAAACGGGAACACGAATGGGCGCTCATTTATCGGGGCGAGCGACGACATTCTTGACCAACCCCAAGCTTGAAGCAAATACGCACATGAAAAAAAATATAGGTATTCTTTTTTGTAGTTCTATACATTGCACTATATAGATGGGCCAATACAGCTGAACCCTAACTATAAGTGTTTACCTTATTAATGTTGCGTAATAAAGGTAAATACATTATATTTACAAAATTACCTGTACTTTCTGGAAACAAAAAATTATCAAATAAAATCATAATATAACACCAAGCTTTTATTATTTTCTCATACTCGGTTGAATCGTCGGGAATTACTATACTGGCATAATATTGTTTAAGGTATTTTAAACTTATACCTTGCCCCCTTGCTTGACCGGACGTGTCTCCCTCAGTTTCGTCGTCTAGCAAATGGGCACCCAATAATTCATTGCAGATATTGTTGTCTTGGTTAACTCGATCATTCACTGCCTTTCCATCTATACGGAGACCCAACAACATGTACACGTCCTCAAGTGTGACGGTACACTCACCAATCGGAAGGTGAAATGTGTGGGTCTCGGGTCTCCACCTCTCCAACAAAGTTAGAATGAACTTGTAGTCCACCGAGTACGAAACAATGTTGAGTAGATTTCCAAATCCACATCCTCTAATATATGGTTCTATTAAAGGATCGTGGGGTACATATTCATGTACACGACATCTAAACCGCTTCGGATCCTAATAATAAAAAAGTAAGAAAATGCAATTAGAAGAAGAAATACATAATCAACAAGCACAACTCTATAAGAAGTAAGAAAAACATAGATAACAAAGGTATAAGACTAAAAATAAAAAAGTAAAAAGAGAGAGATGACATACAAATGCCGATATATTCTCGAGCGTGCCTCTATGTTCATCGCCCATAGTCAACAAAGACATGATTTGATTTTGCAAAGCTTGAGTGTGGTAGAGGAAACAAGTGTGGTAGAAGAATATAATTGAGTATTGATGAAGATGATTTGATATTGTTGATATGAGAGGCTATTTATAGATGAATGAGTGAGTAGGTTTGCAACCTAAGATGAATATGATTGGTTGCATGGAATGGTAAGAGAAGACAAGGGAATGACAAACTTCAGAAAGCATGTGAGAGATAGCATGTGAGGAATCTCTTCTAGGCGCATGTGAAGAATCAACATGTAAGGGAAGATGCGCCATTCCTCTTGGCGCCTACATGTGATTCTTCACATGCAAGGAAGAGGCTCCCTTCCTCTTAGTGCCTTAGTGTAGGGCAATGGGAAGGGGCGCCCTTCCTAGTGGCGCATAAGACCAATTTTTGTGAAGAGGCACCCGTCCTTTTGGCGCCCCAGTTACTTTATGGCGCCTAGGGAATGGGCGCCTAGGTGGGAATCTCAGGGCTCAGGCGCATGTGTGTTCTTGTCACTCTTTTCTCTGCATGGTTGATTCTTTCTACTACATGCATGGTCAAGTTTGTACAAACAATGACCAAGTTATCAATGCAACGACCAAGTTAGCAATGAAACATTATTTATGTTGTGTGGATGAACAACTTAGCAATGCATTCAATTCCCTTAAAGATATCTACATATTTAATATTTCAACAAAATGTCTTCCACACAACATTACATGATCAGTGCCCATGTCGAAGGTGAAATATTTGATCATCAGTTGTTCGGTTTTTGTTTTCGAAACACAGAGGTAACTCGGTTTACAATAAATCGACGATCAAATTTTTCACATCTGAAACAAAGAATAGAAAAGAAATTGCAATGCAGTAATGTGGGCCAAATCATCTATAAAAATCCGGTTTGGTTTGTAGAAAACCAGGTTAAATTTTATCAGAAGAAGATTCGAGATGATGATGATATTCAGCATATGTTTGTCAGTCACGAACAATCTGGTTACAACGATATAGAGTTGTATATATTACCACATCAACAACAGGTGTCTCTGTACATTGATCAGTCACAAGTGTTTTGTGAGACTGATGACGAACAAGCTGAGGTGAATGTTCTAGATGACAAAGAAGAAGAATCTGAGATCATGGTTGATTCGATGGTGAACGCTGAAGAGGAAGAGGAGCCAATACCAACAAGTTATGTATACTGCCCACCCCAACAGATGACAAGGTTAAATTTGGGTTCAGATGAACCTTTAGCAGATGTATGGTACAATCCTTACGTGCAGATGCAAGGATCTTTGAAACAAGGAGACACATTTCGCACAAAAGAGGAATGTGTAAGAGCCATTAAGAAATTCCACATGCAACTATCAGCTGATTTCAGAGTTGACAGAACTGACGCATCGAGGTATAAAGTTTATTGTCCGAATGAGCACTGCCTTTTTATGTTGTCAGCTTCGTACCGGAAGAGGAGCGAGTCTTGGGAGATTGGATCAATGGGTCCAGATCACACATGCATGCTGACAAACCCAATCCAGGATCATCGTAAATTAAGCTCTCAGCTAATATGTGATGAAATATTATCTGTTATTAGCGACAATCCATCATTAAAGGTGAGTACAATAATCTCGCATATTAGGGCAGAGTACGAGTACACTCCATCATATAGGAAGGCATGGATAGCTAGGACAAAATCTATTGAAAAAGTGTTTGGCAATTGGGAGGAGTCTTACAAACAACTTCCAAAATACTTGTTGGCTCTAAAACAATATGCTCCCGGAACAATTGTCAAGCTGGAAACAAATTGTCCGCCTATACACCAGATGGTACGTGTGCTGTTGGAAATAAAATATTTCACCGTCTATTCTGGGTGTATCAACCAGGTATCATAGGTTTTTATTCTGTAAACCAATTATACAAACTGATGGTACATGGTTGTACGGAAAATACAAAGGAACGTTACTGATGGTAGTGGCACAAGATGGGAACATCAATATTTTTTCAATCGTCTTTGCCTAGTTGAAGGGGAGACTGCTGAGGGATGAAGTTTTTTCCTAAGAAATCTCTGATTGCACGTTGCACCTCAGCCTAACTTATGTTTGATCTCCGACAGACACCCTTCAATCATCAGTGCATACAATAACATTGACAACGGCTGGTAAAATCCTCCTTCGACGCATGTGTTATGTAATAGACATATTGCTCAGAATTTCATGCGGGAAATCAAAGATAAGACGTTGCGGAAGAAGGTTGTCAATGCAGGTTACGCATTATCAGAACCTTCTTTCAAACACTACCGCAAGGAAATAAGATTGTCAAACGAAGATGCGGTACGGTGGATCCATGGTATTCCTTTGGAGAAGTGGACTAGGGCATACGACAACGGTCAACGTTGGGGCCACATGACAACAAATCTTGTGGAATCAATGAACTCTGTCTTCAAAGGCATCCGTAACCTACCAATAATCGCTTTGGTGCATGCTACATATTTCAGGCTAAGGGCGTTGTTTGAAACCAGACGCTTAAAATGGAGTTCAGTGTTGCAATCTGGACAGTTGTTCAGTGATGCTTCGATGAAATTCATCAGACATGAAGCTGCCAAAGCAAACACACATGTGGTTACGGTCTTTGACCGAAGTAAAGGTTGGTTTAGTGTTGTCGAGTCCATGGATCACAATGAGGGCATGCCGATGGGACAGTACAGAGTCGAACTAGATAGAGGTTAGTGCGACTGCAGAAAGTTCCAAGCCTTTCGTACCCCCGCTCCCATGTCCTTGCGGCATGCTCAAAGGTTCGAAGGGATCCATCATACTTGTTATCTGAAGTTTACAAAATCGTCAGTCTTTCAAATGTTTATAAAATTAGTTTTTTCGTAGTGGCAAAAGAGGATTATTGGCCAGAATATCAAGGGGACATCGTCTGGCACAACGAAGTTATGCGAAGGAAGAAAAAGGGTCGCCCAAACAGCATCCGAATTCGAACCGAAATGGATACGGCGAACAAAATGGTTAGACTATGTAGTTCATGCCGTCAACTAGGTCACAATCGTAATAACTGTCCTAGTGTTAGAATGAGCACAACCAGATAAATTTACATGTACCTCTATTGCAATATATGAAAAATTAAATTTATTTCATATTAGACGTCTGTCACGAAAGTACCATTGCATAAACAGTAACACATATAATTATAACAAATACAAGAACTATGCAATTACAACCAGCAAAACAATTTTGAACATGTAATGCATCATCCTACGAGCGTCTTGGTCTGTCTTAATATCCACCAATTCGCGTAATTCTCCGTGTTGGTTGAACGTGGACACAAGCCATTGTATTCTTCTAATCCGTTCACCCTCTCCAATTTCTCCCTCTAACCAACTGTACAACGTCCGATTAAGACGTTCAAACATATTTGTGTTCCAAAGTCGAATCTGTACCGGAGCCGCAACGGCAGAAAATATTACATCAGCACTTTGTTTTTGAATGTATGCAGACATTGTTGAAACAGGGAAAATTGAAATTGATGGTGGTTGAATTGTATTAGGAGATGAGTTTGAGTGAAAAATATTGCATCCAATGCGTGGTATTTATAGAGACGGACAAAACATGTGGGCGCTTGAGGGATTGACGCCCACATGACCATCACATGCAGCCAGATGAATTAGCGCCCACACAACCAAATGCACCTAGGCGCCACTAGCATTGACGCCTCCTCATGAGGCCCAATGCAGGCGCCACTAGTATTGGCGCCTCCTCATGAGGAGCGCAATGCATGCGCCAATGCTAGTGGCGCCTCCTCGTGAGGAGCGCAATGCATGCGCCAATGCTATTGACGCCTCCTCTTTATGCATTGGGGGTGCCCCAGTTCATCTGACGCATCCTCTACCAAACCTGGTTATTTTGATAATTTTTTTAAATAATTAGTTATTTTGAAAAAAAAATAAAATAATTATTATTTTGAAAAAAATTCCAAACTTTTACCTACTTCCTCTTCAAGAACACCCATATTAATCCTATTTGAATCTGCTCAAACTTCAACAAAATTCAAGAAACCGATATCCTGAATTTCACAAAACTCCCAATATCTTTATATCTGAGTACAATTATCGTACTATGTAATCAAGCTTCATGTTAATCCTATTCATAGAGGATATGAACTCTACTATTTTCATTAACTTGTGCCATAAGACAATGATTCAATTAGTAAAAAATATGAGCATACAAAAGTATATAGACAATCATGAATATGGTATCTATCGGTTATATATAACTGTCAACTGAATATGGTTTCAGAGTTATAGATATATCCAAAACCAACAATGCTTAAAACCAACAGTACAACAGTAACAATTGACCCCAAACTCCATATAATATAACTACTTAATCCGATTCAAAGCCATAATTCAGAAAGAAAGGAAATAGCATAACAATAACCAATTTCTTTTTCTACATATCATTACAATGACATTCAAGATTAGCCCATGGTTCAAAAAGTTACAGAATAATTAAACCTATAATTTAAAGCCTAGTGTCGAGGGTGAGGCACAAATTGGTATTATTCTCCAGCTCAGCCAAGTGATTATGCATGAAAAGGATACCACATTTTCTCTGGGAGAAGCAATTTAAGCATTCTAAGAGAAACTTGAGAAATACTCATCAATCTGCATAAAAATGCTCAGTAGACATCAAAGAGTAAAGGTAATCAGAAGAACTGTTACCCATGGTTTTAAACTGCTTTCCACAAGAACGGCGACAGTAATTGTGACTACAAGTCTACAACCTATGCTTTTCAAGATCTCAACAACCACATCAAATCCAGCTATATCTGACTACAATATTCTACATATCAAATATCATAACATAACCACCACAACTGTAATTAAAAACCTTACTTATATGATAACAAGATGTGCATAAAGTAAACCAGGGTGTTACAATTTGATTACATTACATGTTTTAACTGAACCAAAATAAAAAACATAACGAACATGCTTTTCCTTTCCGTTTTACAGGTAAACCGAATGCTAAATTAAGCCGATAAATAAGAGACTCGTCTGTCATCATTCATTAACTATGAAAATATGGAATACACAAAAATGCTCATCACCAATTCACCACCACTATCACTAATTACTACCACAATAACTAATAACTAACATGTGCTTGTGATCAAAACCATAAACACATCCAACCAAGCCAACAACATATAAACAATTTCATCAATTACACCATATCTTGATAAAAACAAAAAATTGCCATTTAGATCTATGAAACACTGGCACATATATAGACACGACACACAGGACTAGTTGAATAATGCGGTAATGCGGAATACCAAACACACACCTTCAATCTGAAGTGTCAATGCTACATAGTCATGATCAATCATCATCATCATGATCACTCTCATCACTGAAATACCCAGCTTTCTTCCCTTTCTTCTTCGTCTTGTTGTTGTCCAAACCCTCATCATCATTTCTGTTTCTCCCCAGCAACCTTTCACCCGCTTCATCATCCACAACAGAAGCCCAATTATCGTCAAACTGCTCCGCAGCAATCTGACCACCCTCCTCCTCCTCCTCCTCATCACCTTCCTCCTCCCCATCCCTATCCCTCAGCCCACTAAATCCCCGTCGCGGCTTCTTAGGCTGAGGCCGCGGCCTCGGCCCCAACTGATTCTTAGGACACTCATACGACAAATGACCATGCCCCCCACACTCATAACACAAAGCAGTCTCAGTATTGTACACGCGCTTCCGAATAAACTCCGGAGCACGTCCATTATCAGCAGCAATAGAAGCAGTTAGAGTCCTTCCATTGAGAATCTTCTTATTCAACTCCGCCACGGCGCGTTGGGCGTCATTACGAGAAACGAATTGGACAAACGCGACACCGCGGCTTAGGCGCGTGTGACGGTCTTTGAGAACGGTTACACGCGCAATGCGGCCGAAAGTAGAGAAGAGCGTATGGAGATCGGAGTTTGTTATGGAGTAATCTAGATTAGAAACGTATAGCGTCGATTTTGATGGTGCTAAGGGTTCACCTGTTCCTCCTATTGATGATCCTTTGTTGTTCGGTTTTGATTGGGGTTGATTACTGGATGTGGTGCCGGTGGTGGTGTTGGGGGTTGAGGACGAAGCGCAGTAGCGGTAGTAGAAAACGTCGTCGTCTTCATCGCTGTCGCTGTGTTTTCGTTTGTGTTTCTTCTTGCTTGACATTTTTTTCGGTTCAGGTTTTTTGTTTCGGCAACGGCGTTCGGTTTCCGGCGACGGAATTAGTTCTCCGATGCTTCTTTAATCTATAGAGGAAATCTGAGAGTGGAGAGATTCTATAATGCGTTTGAGAAACCCTAGAGAAGTGAAGCGAAACTCCAAGCGGATCTGGACATGGATCCGGATATTTTGGATTGGTTTTATATATGGTTTTATCCATTCTTATTTTTTTATAAGCAGTACTATCCATATGTAAATGGACAACTTGCTCACCGCCAGAGTACTTGTAAAGATAGCATAAAACTAAAAATTATTATGTTTTAATATTTTTTTATTTAATTGGTCAACCACCCATCTGCATATATAAATTTTAATAATTTTTTGTTAGTATGATGCTAGATTTTTTAAGACAAAAATTTCTAGTTCGTTAGATATACAATTTTATTATATTATTTTAGATTATATTTTAATATCTTAAGATAAATAGAGTTATTGAAATTTAGCAAAAATAGAATAGAGTGAAATATAAATTTTATTACTTTATTATTTGAATAATTAGCGATAAAAACAAAGTAATCAATACTAGTAGAAAGTGATGTAATTTTTTATTCCTCATATCTAAGGGAAACAATGCTAATGAAAAGTGATGAAATGAAATAAAATAGAATAATAAAATTTTATTATACTGGATCTGATTTTAATTAACTCAAACAATGTAATCTTATTCTATTTCATCTTATATCACTTCATATCATCTCATTGCATCAATTTAAGCAAAACCTTAGTCTAATAACTTCAGTTTCACAACATTTAAAAACTCTTATGTAGAATTTGTCCAGAATTGAAGAGGACTCATCTCTTACTAGAAACTCAACAATTAATTTGTTTTCAAAAGTAATGCTTTATTTATACGCTTAGATTATGTTTGGACATCTTAAAATGAAGATATAAGAATAAAAATGAACATAGTGAATCAACAAAATTAGAAGTACATACGATTAAAATGCATCAAAATCGATGACATCTTTTTAAATTTATTGAACTTTTCGCATTAGACTTTTTTCTATTGTATTATTTTTCAACATCATTTAATTTCTAGAACTCATGCATCCTATCCAAAAAAGCAAAGTTCTCACTCAGATGTTTCTTCCTTAAGACGTTCTCTCCATTCTACGAATGTTGGTGGTAGAGGACACCCTCGTTTCAAATAAGCTTGTATAAAATGCATCTTAGTAGCAATCTGTCTAATCAAGACAACCCGGCCATTTAAATTATTTGGAGGGCAACTTAGCAGAGGGAAAACGATTTACGAAAAACTATGTCTTGTAAACTAAACTAAAACTCAGTCATATACATTTGATATAAGATGACTCATTTCAGAAAAATTCATCCACTTTATTGTCGTTGTGGGGACACCAATTTTACTAAGAATCAAAGGATTTTGAATAGCTTGTATTTGTGCATTAGTCATATAGAGTCGCATGTAATTGTCGCACCTCAAAAAAAGATGATAATGCGATCCCTCGCGATAGGACGGGGAAAATATCGAGAAAACCTTTAGAAATAAGAATAATGGTCGTCGCAACCATATTCGGGTTCGGGAGTCTATTACGCAAGGGGAAGGTATTAGCACCCCTCACGTCCGTTGTACTCAACGGGAACCTTTTAGTCTGATTTTGCTATTTGACTGTTAATTGACTGTTTATCTGCTTGCTTCGAGTAATTAGAATTGATGATAGATGTGGATGAAGACCTCAGGATGGGGGAATGGGGAGGTTTTTTTATTAGTGTGCTCGCGAAGATACAGCAATCTCCTGCCTACGTATCCTTATGGTTGCAATAAGGAAATCAGAGCATTCGTAGTTGGGCTACTACGAATATGGTTTGTTGTGTTTTGTTTTGATGAACACTTGGTAGGTCGGCGTTCTAACGGCTAAACACTGGCTTGTCTATCTCGGTGGAGGCTCTAGCACTGGTTTGTTGTGGCGCATTAGAAAGGATTGACAGTGTTCTTTTTGAAAGGGTTTGTCACGCGGGGGGGTGGGGGTGACGAGTTGAATTGATTCGTGTTTGTATTGATTGGTTTCGATCGCTCGAGGGCGAGAAGTTAGGTTTGATTGTTGATTATTTGAGGAACGACGAAAGATTGAGCAATATGGTGTACACCCATCGTTCAATTCTTTCGAGGAATAATAAGGCGTGCGCCTTCTATTCCCTTTTCGTTCGAATTGTTTTGAAAGTGTTTGTTTGGATGGTGAATACGCACGGTAGTGAGGCGTACGCCTCCTACTGGCTTATTCAAAGATAACGAGGCGTACGCCACCTATTCCCTTATCCAAGTTTATTTAACGTGTTTTTTAGTCGGAA